>NC_071981.1:22607883-22798492 GCF_026283585.1 Hylaeus volcanicus
AGGCTAACACCGTTTCAGATTTTTGTTCGTTTATAGTTTTTTATTTTTGAGTGGAAGGGTACTAAACAACGAGCCTGAAAGACCGCAGAATCGTTACAAAGGATATAGCTTTCGGGAGAATTCAAGGGATAATAGAAATAAGCAAACGAAGATTTCCAAGTTCAGTCAGTACTATAAATATTCGTACCCTCTGAAGGAATTTGTCTAAATTAAGTGACAGGTTTGATGTTCTCAAATAAATTTTTCATGCGTAAGTTTTCAAGTGTAAAGTTTATCCATGTACGTATTTATAATTAGACATTTATTTGAAAACATCGAACATATTATTTAATTTAGACAAACTTCTTCGATAAACATAGCGGTTAGGAATACTCATGAGACTGACTGTAATCAGGTTGATTCGTAAATACAGTCAGTGTAATAATTATTAGTACAAAAACTATTTATTTTAAATGAATTGCTGTACGAATACTTCTTACACTGACTGTAACTTCCTTAGCTCGCAATGAACGATAAATATTAATTAATTCTACCATCGTTCGATGTTTCTCGTTCCCACTGGCCAGGCAAATTAAACATAGCTACCAGCAGAGGGGTTATTTGTTCCCAGCAGCGGAAGTCATTCGTAAATCGGCCCAATATTTGTAGTCACGAACGTCTTCGTTCAAAGTAGAAAAATTCTAAGGCACCCCCTTTCGGAAAGTAATCGTCTCTCCCACTTTCCCAGCGAATAGGAGAACACATATTTGCGGACCTCCACAATTCCGAACTGTTGGCGCCAAAAAGAGGGGGGGGGGGTGGGAGAGGGGGAAGAAAAAAGAGTTAAGAAGCGTCCCCAAGGCGGGACAAGGAAGAGTCTTCGGGGATCGCGTTTACCTAGAACCGTTTCTCGTGGACGCGAGCTTTTTCCCCGAGAGACGCCTCCTTCCTTCCACTTCTCTTCTTTCCCTCTTTTTCTTTTTTCTTTTTTTTTCGCGCCTAAGGCCACGCGCAGTTTGCGCAACAACACTCGGTGGTCAACTCGTTTCCGCGCTTTGCGGAAACGACCTGTTCACCGGAAGGCATGCGACGACGCCTCGTCGCGACGCGGGCCAACGACCACCGGTCTCGTTTCGCGTGAAATATTAAAGGCCTCGTCGCCATGGAACGTCTCTGTAAGCGACTGACGACGATATCCATGGGGGAAGGACGGTCGTTTGAAACGCGGATCGGGAAACGCCTCCCCGTTTCCTGAATAAACGATTCCCTGGGTCTTTGTGACACCGGGGAGGAATCGCTCTCGTAATCTTCGTTCTTCGACGCCGCCAGCTGCGCGAGGGAAATCGATTGCATTCGATTCCGTGGCCAGGGAAAATTTCAGCTAATGGGAATATCATGCGGGGGAGCAGGAGTCAGGTGAGACGTTATCATTGAATGTTTTCGGATCTTACGCGTGTAATCATCGAAACAAGGAGCTCTTTGAAAATGGCTCGAGGTCTCTGAGATCGTCTGTTCGCAGCCGTGTTACGATCTACGGTCAGTTATTCGAAGTTTCTGAATACACATTCCGTTATACGTACGTACGCGTGGAAACTTTATGTTATATCCACATTTATGAAAAAAATTTAATTTAGACAAATTTCCTCGATAGACACAGAGAGTAAGGATAGTTGTAAGTAGACTGCAGATTTCGATTCATTTATAGAAAATCCGAACGTGCAATAATATAAAAAAATATTGAACGTAATGTTCATGTTATAATACTTGCAGAGTAAAATAAATTCCTATTTGGGTTCAGTTTTTGTAGGTACGTTTACAATGATTTTATTTTGCATAAAGATCCGCAGTCTAGTTACGAGACTCCATTTTTAGAAGAGCTTTTATTCGATCAATTTTTTAAAGGATATTACTTCCTTCTAATCTACCTACTTCGTCTGTCCATACTGATACGCGGATTTGAAACGCGAATTCTCAACGATATAAATCTATTTTTCTATAAAATCGTGTACGTTAGGACCGGGTGAGTTCCTAAAAAAAAAGTCTGAGAAAATAAACATTCCATTTTACGACGAAAATCTTCCCCCGCTTAGAAGGGCTTAGCCGTTTCTCGCGAGAATACCCGGCCAACGGGAGATACAATTGAAATGCGATCCAGCTGGTGAACAACAATGCGGAGAAATTTAAGGAACTTCGCACGACGCGTAACGTCCCGGCGAACAGGTTCGTACACGTGCACGTATCGGAAAAGGCATTTTCTAAACTCGCGAACTAGTTCACCCGCCGCTGCGTTTCAAGGTTTACGCCGCGCCGTTACTAATCAGGGTTTACCACTTCTGGCTGGTAACTTTGGAATAAGTTCACCGGGGGAATGTCTTTGTTAACGTGGAAAGTCGACCGCATCGGCACCGCGCTTGCACACCCGATTGTATCGAACTTCGGTAGTTCGGGCCGACTATTCGAGTCCGATTCGTCGAAAGCGCACTCAATCATACGGAAACGGGTGCTCGTCTCCGCGTGAAATTTCTCATTTTGTTGCTTGGAAGCGTGGTTTCGAGATAAGAAACTTTAACTGTCTACTTGCGTAAAGGTTATCCAGCGTGTGGTCAAATCGCGTTGTTGTTTTCCACGAGATTCTCAAATTTATATTTATTTTAACGAACTAATTTCGTTGTTTATTCGAGGTTCGATTTCTTCGGAAATCGCAAAATAATCTGCATCAGTGTTATTTCCGGAAATACAATAGCACGATATTATTAATATCAATGAAGGTGTACGAGTTGAAATATTGAACGTAACGGATAATATCCCTACTTTCGATTAATTTTAATATCAAATTGGCCAGAATTGGAGTTGTTCGACACACTGAACACGGATTGTTCGCGAGCATGTGCAAACTCAACGTCGACTAGTTTCTATAACTTTATTCTACAAACGAGTACAAATGCTACGTCGCTTATCGAATCGAACGCTGGGTTATCGAATGTTCGGCGTGGTTCTCGAGGATTCCGATATTGCGTCCAAAATTGTGTTCGAACTACTCGAAAACTTATTAAGAATGTATACGAGTCTTTAGTAAAGTATATACAGATATACTTCGGTATTTATATACTGTATATATATGTTACCAAAATCGAATGAAAAATACGTTAAAATTTCAGTTATAGAAAAATTACAAATCGTACAACTCTCTGCTCGAATTTTTCTGACGAGATTAATTTCTCAACCTATATTATCCGATCACTCGATCCAGCGAGTACTGTGCGTTTTTTAATCGAAAAATCCTTTCAACCGAGCCCCTTGTATGGAATATCGCGCATCCGTTCCCGATGTATCATCAAAAAAATGTGCGAAAAGAGCCTCGCGATGACGTCTCGCATTTTCACTCGATTTATTAATGCTCCTTTCTCCGAGTACATAATACGCGTTCATTAATTATCGTTAGATTTAAATGCGCTTGTCAGGGTTCACGGTTCTTTCATTTTCATTTGCCGCGCGGGAAACCACTATTCAGAGTTTAAACAAATAGTTAACTTTTCCGTCTCATTGTCCAGGCGGCCACGTAATCGAGTTCGGAATGTGAATGAACGCGAACGAATAATACGCGTATAGAAACACCATGAGTTATCGCGTTTTTTCGGTTCGCGGGAATTGCCCCGTTTTCTTTCCGCTCAGCGTCGGGACGGTGCATCGCAAAATATCTACCATAATTTTATGTGCCATGTACCCGTGTAACCGCGATCAAGACGTCGGTTCATTTTTCACGCGGAACAATGGCGGGCAAAATAATAGAAAAAGAAGCACAGCAGCCCCGACTATTCCAGGCAAACCGTAAAGAAAGTTTCACGGTTAATTCGAGATGTATACGTTACGCGTAAAGTAGGATGAAAATATAAATTTCAGCTTGGAGTTATTACGATTAAACGAGTCGAGGAAATTGATTGCTTCTTTGAAAGTGGAGAGCAAGTATTCTTTAGACTCGGTTTTAATATTAGGTATATCGAGTAAATTTTTATTTGATAGATTCCACGTTTGCTGGTTTCGAATTTTTCCAGCGACATTTTATTTTGAAAGGGGAGCTTTATCCGACCCTAGAGCCTAACGTCTAAAGACCATTTCAACATTTATTCGTTGAATGTTTTTAATCGCGTCAACGAATTAGAAATAAACGCTCTTTCGAAGGTTTACAAAATGCGGAAAAAGTGGTTTCCAGACATCTTTGTTCAAGTTTTTATTACCGATGTTGCGCCAAGGATAATAAAGTGTCTCTTTAAAAAAATGTCTTTCTATCCCCGATAGTTTTCAAGCCAGGATTAAAGGAAGAAACTTTAGAAGGTAAGTCTCGCGCCGTAAGCTCGAGTTACTCTCATTAAAAAAATACGTATTCCTTACTTTTTACCGCTCCGCGAACACGCGAGGTTTCATCAAAATCAGGGTGGGATGTTCTTTGTTAGCGTCATTGAATGGAATTACATACTTTTACAGTTTCCGAGCTGAAAAATGATTTAAAAAGAGGTATTTCCGCTCGAAGAATTATTTATGGCGCCAGAGCCCTCTGTAAGAGGAAGTTGCTTAAAGAAATGAATCTTCCTTAAGTAATTACGAAAATTCCTTTAATTACTTTCAAGTGCTAACCACGGTTCGATACCGTTCTTTCGAAGTTACTTTATAATTTGATTAATACAATGTTCGTGGTTATTCACGTGCTCCATTTTTAGTTGATCCAATCTACAATTTATACACGTTATCCCATTTCATATGTCCATTTTCATTTGGCTAATCGACCAACATGAACTATGGATAACACGAATATATTAATAAAATTGACGTCAGTTGTGGACGCGACACACGTTCATAAATGTATGTATACTATTTATGATATTAACGATGGAATAAGAGATTACTCACATATGACGATGAGATGAGCATTGGCACGGATCGGTTTGCTGCGCAAATGCGGTCCAACTTGGCACTGATATTCGCCATCGTCCGTCAGAGAAGCGTCGGTGATTTTCAGATTATAGATGCCTGCGTTTTGATCTCCTATCAGCTTCAGCCTTGGATGTCCAACGATATCACCACCTGGAAATCAAACGCGAATAATATTATTCTCGTGTTACTTGTTTCAAGAAAAAATTCTTATATTGTTTCTGATCGACTCGAAGCTCCGAAACGAAGACGGAATGATCGTTTCCTAAATATGCAAGTTTATTTACAGAAACCGAGAAAGGGGGTTATTTTTCGTGTAAAAGTGAATAAAAAATGTGGTACGACATTTCGCTTATACGAGGTTTCGTTCTTAAGTAAATCGAATTTGAACATTCATCTGCTACGCGTACGGCATGGCTGGCGTGTCCGACCAGTGCGCGCTGTTTCTACTTACGTCCGCGTTTCTACAGATTATTTCATTCGTGATTGTAATATAATATTGTCACACGGCGCGATAATATCCATTTTCCATGTATCGTACTACCATCGAAGCAATTGATTCGGTCAATCGATTTTAAACGATTGACCATTGCAGAGTATTTATAAACACCAACGCAAGTAGTAGTAACGAGTAACGGTCAGACACGTTAAAGAAATCGTAACCGAGCGTACTCGACGAACTTAAAAATTAATTTCCTCGTAAACGAAGCCTCCCAGAAACAAATTTCACTGCGCATTTTCGATTCACATCTTAACAAAGAATAATCCCTATTTTCGTCGTAACGCGATTTCGATTCGTTCTCCGTATTAAAACGATTTCGCGAGCCCCAGTGAATGCCATCAACGTCATTTATATTTTAATTGCTGTAAAAGAGTTGAATGCGTTCTTAAGACGTTTCAGAACGGGCCACCGGTTAATATTATTAACATCATTTATATTTCAATTACAGTGGAAGAGTTGGATACCTCGTTAAGATATCCCAGAAAGTTTAATCTTATTTTAACCTTATTTTAATTGAACTCTGCCACTCCGACGAGACGTTAAATGTGATTTCGTTCTGGAAAATTCTCTCTGCTTTTCCAGATCTTGCTGACTTCGTCTTTGAGATTCTTTTCGACCCAAAGATGCTCTGTATATTATACGGTGTTATTTTATCCTACTTTTATTGGAGTATTTTGAAGATGTTCCGTGGATGTCGCATGTCTACCATGTTGCGCCAGGCACACACCCCTCGCGTTTAACGAGGGACGAAGACGTCGTCAAGAGTCTCGTTCTATAAGAAAATAGAGGAAAAGAACAATCGCGAACTTACATTCAACTCCGTCCCTTTTATGGGAAAAATGGTAGCTTGTTACAGTCATAATGAGGGAAACTGAAAAAGGGTATTATTCCAGCTATGACGTGTCTGCGGAATTTCACGTGAAACCCATCCTCGACTTCGATCACCTAATTTTTATACCAACTCCGTCTCTTCCTGATTAACCATGACGAATTAATTGAGAATATTACAATGGTGATACAATGAAAATTCTAGTTTCCGCGATTTAAAATACGAGTACACATTTTTTAGAACTCTATTGCAATAAATTATTAAATGTTCTCGATACCCGACTTAAACAACGGAAATTAATGATCGTTCGATGTATAGGGTGCAAGAATGTTCATGGTGAAAGGTTTCAGGGAGAAAAAAGGAAAGAATCATAATCACGGTGCATTAGGGGCGTATTGTAACTCAAAGACAAACCGTAAATTAAGCGTGGACGGCTCTTATAAAGGACGAAAGCACATGTCATTTGCCAGGAAATACTGCAACGTGCTGCCATTTGCTTTTCGATAAGAGCGGCGATGTATGCATAATCGATAGAGGCGAACGGTTTCATCGCAGTCATTACCTTCTGTCAACTTTGCCTTTCGCGAAAAATTTACTCTGCCACGGCAAACGGCGTACTAATCGAACCGCTAATCATCTGGCTCGCGTTTCTGCCAACGGAATCCTCGCGAAAAAAATAACGTCGTGGAATATGACTCGTCCATTCGAAAGATATGCAATTACGAACGATCAAGGAATTTTCTCAACCAGATTGGGGATCTTCGCGAAGATTAAAATTTTTCTAAACGTACTTAAACAAATTATCAAATTCAAAGACCAGTTTTCTTTTCATAAAATTATTCCGTTTAAAAGACACCCTTTTCGACGCTGCGACGTACGTTAACATATTCTTTTTCTACTGTCGAAAGCGAGCGAATCATTCGAATAGCCTGTTTTAGATTTCTTGAGTTGTATACTCGCGGAACATATCATTTTATGTATATTATTATACCATTACCTTAGCGAGAAGTCTTCTCTGACACATTTCCAACGAAAAAAAAAAAAAAAAAAAACACCAGCCTGCACTCGAATTATAAACGTATAATTTTTCACGAGGTGTTATATCGGTCGTTTTTCCGTGGCGTCTAATTATGCGGCTGCGTGACGTTCGAAAAATTTGGGTCACGCGTCATTGAGAAGTGCGGCTAATAAAGGTTTCGATGGTCGAGGATCCAATTATTCTTCTTTTATGCCACAGTCGTCCTCGTACGAGGTCGTCGGTGGCTACGAATGCGAATCGAATAATGCGCCGAGACCTGAAAACCGTGACACTGAAGAGGGGGGGTGTGAGGGGGTGGGAGAATGGGGGTGCTTTTGTGGTTCGCGAAGCTTTTGTTGAAAAACGATGACGTCACGTCGCACGGTTCTCTCCCCCAGAAGAGGGTTTAAATCGTTTTAAAATATCCAGCGCCAGAGAAAGTGAGATAGTTCCGCTCCATTAATAATGCGAGTACTAATGGTCCTCTTTAAGGTAGGAAGATGAAGTTATTAAACGAACTTTCGAAGATCCTGTAATAAGAAGCGAGGAATCCGCGGGACTGGTCTCGCTGAATTCATCGCGTCTGCGTTCTACTTCGACCGAGCTTCAACGGGAGTCGTAAGATTGATAATTCGTATAATCCATGCAAGATTTATCGAAACCGTTTTCAACTTGGTCTAACGATACTCGCGAAAATCGTTCGAGCCAACGTAGAAGCTCCGGTAGAATAATCGAAATCGTGGAATGTATGTACGAGATACAAAATGGACGTTATAGCGGTACAATTATTAATCAAACACCGAAAATCATTCGGAGCTCTCCTCGGTTTGGTACTTATCCTACTAATTATCGTCGAAATTTGTGCTTCGCGGGTTTCGAGAAAATATTTGCTAAATAGAATCCACAACGAGGTCGAGAACGCGGTGATTATCGATTAATAGTGAATGCTCGGTGGCTAGACGCGTGAGTTGTGTTCATTTCTGCGCGAACATTCTATGCCCTAATGCTTATTCTGATAAATGCAATCGCGGCGATTATGAGAACGTCGTTAGTTGAATTCGGTGTTGGACAAAATGTAATCCACGATTATTATCGAACGATCGGGATTCTCGATTAATTTGACAGCTGTTGGCGCTTGAATTTTTATTATTCGATCGAAATTATTACGAAGTATACGAATTATCGATGAAAGAATATTTTTTTTCTTTTAAATTTAAACAAAGTTAAACGTTAAATCTTTCATGAATTTATAGAAAAATCTTCGCTTCGGAGGTTCGAGTTCATGCTGCGTTTCAATAATAGAAATGAATAGTAGCGAGATCGATGCACTCACTTGGTTGAATGACGTAAGCAAAGCCATCTTTAACCCATTGCACAATGCCGACTCTGTGTTCCACCTCGCAAGGTATCGTTACATCGCCACCTTCGAGGACCGAGCTGTTCCTTGGCGTCACTCGGAAGTATTGCCCTCGTTCGCCTGAAACACAATTGCAAATAACAATCAGTAAAATTAACTCATCGAAAAGAAACAAGAATATTGAGGTAAGAGCCGAGCTGCCATATTTTTAGTTTTTATATGTCGAAACGTCGTTGATGAAGTTGCTTGCGATAAAGGCTGAATAGGTTTGTCTTCGTTTAAATTAAAATTAACGTCGCTAAAATACAGTTACAATTAGCAGTTAACCACTTGAAGGTAGCGCCGAAGTTAACTCGACGTGCGCAGCCCCAAGATAATTAGGTAAAGTCGTGCTTAGCGATTAAAATAATATGAAGCAAAGTAACGGCAGCGGACGCGTATATTTTCGCGAGTGCATCTGAATGTTTTCAAAGTGAAATAAGGTATTATTAAGTTAAATATTAATTACCCATTTTCAAATATATCATTTGTCCCAATTAATATTTTAGCCGTTGCATATGTATCCGCAAGATCGTGTAAAGCATATAAAAGTGTGCTTACGGTAAGTTCGCAACAAAATGGACGAATATTTGATTTCACGATGAAAAATCGCAGGTGCAACCAACATCTGCTTCCGTGAAATGAACCGGAAGCCGTAGAAGCTCGGGTAAACGTAGCGATGTTGAATCCAGAGAAATGTTCCCGTGCATCTTTCAATGTAAACATTTAAAGGAGATCGAATGCAAGGGAAAAATAAAACTTTTTAATGGTACGTCGAACGTTACAATAATGACGTCGAGGTGGAAATTGACGAACAGACATCGAAAGACGTAGAACGTACCGCGAAGAAGACAACAATCGAGTCTGCGAGGTTTCGAGAGGTATCGCCTTTAAACAAAAAATATAGTAGAACGAATCGAGGAGAAAGAAATGCTTAAAAGTACCTGCTCTTCTGGAAAGAAATTTCTACGAACAAGTACCTCGTTAAAGCTGAATAAAATTTAGAGAAAATATGTTTCAAATACTATAAATAATTGATGCCTCGCGTTTCAAATAAAACACTCTAATCAAATGGAAAGCGAAATTCAGGGAATTTAAATGCTTTCGTAAAATGAACGATCCGAACTTTCAAAGGACAAAAGTCATCAAACTATCTGCTACGTCCCCTCAGTTCCTACCCTTTATTCCCTCGCACGAGGAAGCCTCCCTCGTTGGATTGTTTATCGACTTTTTTCCTACGACTGGCTTCGAATGGAATCAATCAGTTATTTTCGTAGTCCTAGGTATAAATTCTCGGGCCAGTGTGCGTCAGCGTAAATATTTATTTCTTTCAACCGCCTCTATCCTGTACATCGGGAGTCATCGATTAAACCTCTGACAGACCTATCGGCGAGCATCACGAAATTTTCCTACGGTCCGGTTGACCTCTCCCTTTGTACTTCGATGAAACTACGAGCGGTGGAAAAAAAAAGGTGGAAAAGACAGCCCGCGCGTCGCGTTTCTCGTTTTTCTTCGTCACTCGTTGCAAGCAGTTTCGCGGTGCAATTTTGCTTCGACGCGAGCGACGCGACGGAATTAACTCGAAATCGCGCCGGTTAATCGAACCTTTGTCGATTGAAACGCGTTACAGACACGCGAACGATCCAAGAAATTTTGAACGAAAAAGAAACTTTCAACGAAAACTGAACGGCTGACCGGAGAAATCGGACGCGACGACGATGGAAACGTTTGTTGAAACGAATCATGTGATTCTGGACATCCTTCGCTTCGGAGTCAACTTCGGATCCTTACGAGTATTACAAATTATATATTTACAAGTTTCGAAAGTGGCTTCGAAGCGAGAAGTCAAAATCCAAAATATACGTTAAAGATTTAGTTGTATGCGAGTCACTCTGCGGATATTCCGATTCAAATTCGAGCACCGCAATTTGAAATGGACGTCGTTAGTGTTTCGAAAGTTCGGCGTACTCTGAAGGGTATAATTTTAATAATAATCCTACTTTAGTGGATAGAGAATGCATGATTAATCCCTGGTGTTTGGTTCATTCGCTGGAAACAAGATTCTCCGAATGCTTTGAGGAGTGTATTGTCAAGTGACTCGCATAGATTATTGCGTGGTCGAAATGTTGAGAGGATTACGCCCTGCTGCGATACTTAGGGGATTAAATTCCATTATGTGTTTTTCTCGCATAGAATTCCACTAACTAAGTTTGATCTCAATCTAAGCTCTGGACGGTTTCGTGGCTCGTATGGAATTGCTAGCATTAACCTAAGCCTCTGCTATCTATTTTATCTAATATCATGCATACGAGCATCCATCTATTCTATTAGTACGATCATCTTACGTATATGACATACTTAATCTTCGTATGTTATTTACTCGTGAATTACTGTGAACCTAACATTGTTAGGTTAGAACCACACCGTGTTGTCTACTGTAGCCTGACACGCACGTTTCCTATTTTACCTGATATATCCGAGTACCAAATTCGCCTGGTTCCAATGACATAACTGAATATCCATTCGCCTATTTTATCTGGGACATCTGAATACCTAGTTTGTTCGTTCCATTTAGTATGCTCTGTACCCACATCGCCCGTTTAATCTAGTTTATTTACATGTCTCTGCCTACGGTATAATTGAACACCTATTTTAGTATTCCTGAGCATCTATTTCACACATGGCGCAGCATTATGGGTGTCAGTATTGGCACCCATAATGTTTCGCGATCCAGTCAATTCGAACGCGGAGAATAATGGTAAAACGTATTGCAAACGGTCCGCGCTCGTACCGTGACCACCCTATTTCAGTACGGTTGTTAAATCAAGCCTTACCGCGTTCAGCCAGTGGCGATTCGATTACAGCAATGAGCTTTTAGGTTCGCGAAAGATTTTGCGACTGTTGCAAAAAGCATTTCAGTGTATCCCGACGAAAACGAAGATTTCGCATTGGGCATGTTTCCCGCTCTCTGTCCCGACGCGACATTTCTCCTCTCTTCATAAGGAATCCAACTTTTACTCCGACGTTTCGTTTCTGCGACTTGGTAAGTTTGCGAGATACAATTTCAAGCAGTTCTATTTCAAATAAAAAGGGTAGTATTCGAAGTGAAACATAATTTATTGCAATTAATTCATTATCGAAAATACATTATACGTGAATTATTCAGAATTTCATCGATATTTTCAATTTTTAAAAAGACACGCCACCGCTTCAATTTTAATCGCGATAATAATTGCAAGTCCGAATTCAGAAACTGAAACTGTAACAATAAATGCCGTTCGTGTCGAAACCTGATAAATGCTGTTTCTCAGATATTATATAGTAATCGATTAAACGCGTAATCGAACGAACCCGCACGAACGGGGGCACGCGGGCGAGACGTTTTTTTCCTAGAAAACTTTCGACTTGAAAGTTTTCGTTTGGTAATAATTTGAGTGCATAAACGCGGCTCTGAAGGCTTTTAACATGAGCAGGAAACGTTCAGCGGAAAATTAACCGCGCGCAGAATGTTTGTTTCGAAGTCCTTGAAACGTTTAAACTCCCACCCCCTCTTGAACGCTTCAAAAAGTACCGACTGCGTACGTTTCCGTTTTTTATTCCAACTTTGAAACTTTCCTTTTGAACTTGTCGTGCGCGCAAAATTCACTAGAATTCCCCTAATCTCGGGGTAAAAATTCTTCCGGGGCTCTTCAAACTTCGTCTGGCGCGCCCAATTAGTTGTCCCATCGGTTATGAATTTTCGTTTCTTCGGGTTTCGACATCAGTCGAAGTGAGAAATCATTTCAAAAGACATTATTTCCATAAATTGCACGCGAGACATACGTTACATAAGCGAAAAACAAATTACGAGTATCGCGAGTATCGCGTGATTCCTAATTTCCAGCTTTTAAATACCAAGCCTTTATTTTAATTTTCGTTCAATAGCGTTCTGTCGGAGAACCTGCGAAAGTGGAGCAGAAAGAGAGTTCTATTTATTCAGCGTTAAACGTTTGCACGATTCTTCCGGCGGGCGTGACACGGGCTGCCTTTGCGTCCAGAGAATCGTTAATTATCTAGTTAAAGGCCCGTCGTGCGATCGAATACAAGAGGGCAGGAGTCTGCGGCGGTTGTTTGCCGGCCGGCGTGCAGCGGAACAGCCGCACACGTCTGTATATTTCATCGGTGCTGTATTTAGGCTGGCTAGTGCAAATTCGAGCAGCAGGTGACCACGAACCGGTGTACAAAGGCAAACGTGTAACCCCGCCGCAGGTACACAGGCCTCTGGTTGTGTAGACCCGTCTACGAACGAGGAAAGCCGGTCAAGCAGCAGCAACGATTCTATCGGCGGCAAACAACCGGATTACGCTGATCTTCCGTCGAGATTTTGTCTTTCATCTTGTCGTCGTTGTGCGCGCCATTTCGAGGGTACTCGTCCGCGATGCCTTTGAAACTGGTTAAAATTTTAAGTAAAATGATACCTCGGCCGCCATTTCCGATATATGATCAATTTATATTAAGGGGACAGAGAGGCTTTACTCTCAAGCATTTTCTTCGCCTTTATTTATTTTCTGGTTACTTGTAACGTTAAAATCTCGCAAGTTTAATCATACTCGATAGTAGTCTTTAAAATTTCAAGAAAGAACTATTCAAAATAAATCTTCGCCTCTATCTTCGTTTACGAAGCAAAAAGTAAAACGAAACCCTCTGGAAAAAGCCTTTTCTACCGTAATTTAATTTTACTCTTCCTTGTCTCACGTTGACCTTCCCATCGACACCCGTAGCTTCGATCCGATTTTGGCCAAAGTTACTCAACGCGCGCGAAACGGTACCCGGACGCGATCGAGCCTCGAATTTGTTTTTTATTTCACAGATTTGGCACAGCGCGCAGCAGCCACGGCGTCGATGTGCAAATCCGTCGAATGAATTATACGATTATCGGCTTTTGGACTTTTTATTACGTACCCGGCGCGCTGATGGCGCGAAGCTTTCGCGAGTGACCCCACCGTTTTAATAAACGCGCCGTTTACACGTCCGTCTCGTCCCGCATTGACGAGCCCGCGCGAGGATTAAGCGTGTGTCCATTATTCTTCGAACGTCCAGGCGGAAATTTTGTTTAATGGAACCGTTTAACGGACGAGGATAACGCGGTTAAGCCGTTCCGGATATCCCGTCTCTCGGCGATCGCGGGACGGACGTCTCCTCTATGGCGGTTCTCGAAATAAAGGCGGTGGTCTGGCGATTTCGGGAACGAAATATCGACTTCAATTAGAAACTATTTGGAAAGGATATACCATCGAATTACGCGAAGTGGAGAAACAGGTTTCCAACTGAAAAATAATTACCACTATATCGATTAATACTGATGTTTAATATTTTTCGTTTTTAATCAAAATGACGATAACGTATTTATATATTGTATTACGTCGAATTTAGAGTTGTATGACAAGTATTGAAATTCTTTTTATTTTGCGCTACCGTGAAAAGTAAAGTCTACCTGATCGCGTTAATATTCTTGAATTCCCTCAGAGTTTCACTCTAGCACGTTGGATTTTTTATTGACCACACGTTCCATCACAGAATTTTTGAACGAGCCACCACTCGAAAAACCAAGTTCCATGCGCGATAAATCCTTCATTTAATCATTCACCGCGACCCGAGCGAAACGCCATCCATCAAATATATTTTACGCGGACCATTCGCCTCCGAATGACGACGTATATGAATAAAAGTTTGCAACCGAATGCATATTTAAAGGGGCGGGAATATTACGGGAGGCAGCGGAACGTCGTCGGAACAGCGTCGTATCGACAAACGAATTTTCCACGCGGAGCGAAACAAGCGTCGCTTTACGATCATCGTGGCTCCCTTCCGAGCGCACGCGGCGGCCCAGAGCCGACTTACGTCTGCCTGTCACGGAATAACGGTAAAATATAAAGTTTCGTCGATTTCGAAATTTATGGAATTCTCACGGGGACAGCCTTTCGAATGTTCGGGGCCGTAACGTCGGCGTCGCTCGCAAACGCTCGTCTATTTGCCATCGGGGAGCGAAATAAGCCCACCCTAGCGAATAAAATTCGTGCGCGCGATATACATACCGATATACGTATTTACAGGGCGAAGTAACGCCAACGGCGCCGTACCTTCAAGAGTAATCGACGAACCCATAACGGGCGTTATTTGCCAGCTGACGCAAAATTGAAGAGAAGTGCTTTAGCGCAGCGCAACGCAAAGCGAACGTTTCGTGACATCTACGCATTCCGGTATCGAGCATCGCTTGAATTTACTCGAGGAATTATTTAAACATCCAGTGCGATTTATTTATAATTTTAGAATCGATGAGAGAAGATGGGAGATCGAAATTTGTCGAGAAACAATATGTCGTTGCTTCTCGGGGTTCTATTTGGACGAATGAATTTATTCAAATCATCATTCCAGCGATGTATTATTCACGTTTACTGTTTATTTGAAATAATTCATACATCTTCCAGTAGTATTTCCATCGTTGCCAAGGCGCTTTCGCCGGAATTTATATTGACTCGTACTACTTGATCGATCATCTTACGATTTTCTATTACTTCCTATAGTTGATACAAAGAGTGATTTAATTACCTAAGTACGATGTTAAAATTCATCTGACAAACGCTGTATATTTCGTTTTAGAATTTCATCGAATAAATTATTTGAAAATAGAATTAGTACGAAAGCAAACACGAACAGCGAAAAGTTCGTTTTAAAACGAACTTGAATACAAGTAATCGAAAAATCGTAACTATCGATAAACAACGCAAAATTACCCTTAAGACCAGCTTTATTTCCACTGGAAGCTGGTAACGCGATTAAATAGCAACCGAGATCAGCCGAATTTTTCTCGGGCGACGTTTTCCCAACACTGGAAAAAGTGCTTTCCTTCGCCAAGTCCCACGAACGCGAATATAGTTGGCTCGCCGTATTCTCGAGCGACACGAATGCACAAGGGATTGAAAGAACCTGAAGGGTCCTCGAAAATGCATTCGCGTCCCGCAACGAAGGATACACACAACATGCTCAAGATCGATCTCGAAGATACGTCGGTGAAAAATTTTCCTTAAAATATGAATAGTTTGTCGAGCACTCGCGTTGCTCCCTTTCGCTTTATTACAAGCGTGACGCGCGCGAGCAGACTGAAAATTGGGACAAGTTGCGTTCTCCTCTACGCCTCTTTATTTTCATTATTCTTGGGTCGGCGGAACGCCGAAGAAAAATGGATGAAAACGGGGAAATGTAGACAGCGTTAATTGGACGTCGTGTATCTACGATATAGACTCGATTTTTTAATAATATCAACATCGATACGTAATTGTACAATTGAGATGGACTCGACGCGTGAATTATGTTTACCGTAATAATCCAAATACCGTGAAATGAACATGATGGCCAGTGAAATTGTAGACACGAAGATGACGCTGATATTATGATTGTTTCGTGTATTGAAATCTGTAGGTAATTAGGCAATGTGAATTAATTCGAGTACAAATTGGCACAGGAAGAGCCAACATTGAAATGCCTTATTTTATCGTCGAAACTGGAGATCGAATTAATTTTCGTAGATCAGAAACAGAATCGAGAATAGATGTACCGATACCTCGTGCAGTTGTTAAAGTCGTCGAAAGGGCAATTGGTATAATAAATAAGAAACGGAGCGAGCAAATGTGAGAATAGAATGTATAAGTTCAAAATATACCACGTGAAAAATTGCCAACAAAGGAAGGAAAATCACGGGGTGAAATATTCAGATGCACTCTCCCGGAGTACAATTCCTTTCGCGAGGTGTCTCGATCGCGCGTGGAAATGTTGCGACCGCGTTTTCCGAATACAAAATCAACGAGATTCGGTCGTCTCGGGTCTCCAGGAGGCGAGCTCACGACGAACGGCAAATTTTCCTTCGGTGTCGTCGGGGTTTTCTCGCTGGGAAGGGACAATCGGTTCCCCGCCATCGATGCTCGTTTCAGGGTTCGCTTAACGGGGAGAAGGGACGACAAACACCGACCCGAAACGCGCGTTCACCGCGCTCGGTATGCGAAACGATCGTTTGGAGGCTTCGCGTGACAAATGAAACGATTTACCGAACGCCCCTTCGCGATTGAGAGGTACAGGCCCCCTGAAAGTCCCAAGTTTTGCGGAAGCGAAGTGGATAGCGCGGTGCTATTTTTTAGTTGCGTCAAGATAACGATTCCGGGGGTGGAACATTCGAAGGAGTTCTCCTTTTTCATATTTTTTTTTTTTTATTCACGAAGCTGCGAGAGACGATTTGGAAGAATTATTAAACATAATGGAGCCGTCTCAAATGCTGCATAGTACCGCGATAATAAAAACTGAAAGGAAACGTTCTTGCTTCTTTTTATTACGACTTCAATCGTCAATTACAATCTCGAAGAATAACGAGAAGAAATGATCGAGAAGCTTCTCTTTTAGTCGAGAATAACTGCCCTTTCATCATAATTAGCGTTGCTTCTTCGGCTCAGCGTGATAGAAAAGAGAAGGATCACCTTGAATCTACTCGTATATCATAATTCTCGAGTACCAACAATTATTTTTGCTCTCGATCATAATCTTGTTTTCCTCGAAGGAATAGGTACGGCTTCTTACTCGTTATTTCTTCTTTGTTTGCAGCACTTCCGGTTTCAGCGATTTACTCGAGGCTGGAGAACGATCATCATTTTGCCGAACTATTTGAGAAATTTATCTGGAGAAAATAATTTGTTAATAATTCGTCTATTCGGTATATTTCTATGCATTCGATCCTCTCGTTATACCCCTTTTGTTCCACGGGCAATAATCGGCATCGACTTATCGAGAAACGAACGAAGAGAGAGATTTCATTCCGGCGTAGAGAAACGTCATTTTTATCGAAGAATTATATTTACGATTGCAAGCCTCTCGTCGTAATGTCTCTGTAATCCGCTGAACGTCTTCTTAAACTGTCATCGCGCCGATGGCATAACGTTCCTGAATTATCGAGGGTCGAAAAACACTCGAAGTTTACGCGCGTCCGCGTCGGTACCGTAGGGTTTCCGTAGGAAGTTTCCATGCGGACATAGGGGAATACGTCGACGTAAACACCAATTTTCGAACAGTGCCATTCTGTGGGAGTCGACGCCGCAACGAACACGTGTACGTTAATTTTAGTTCAGTTAGTTTAGTAAACACTGTTGCAAAGTTCTGCAACTGGTCTGATTACTTTAAAGTATTCCGCAAGAAACTCTTGCCGTAGAATAATATTCCGTTGTATTTATTGGTGGGCTGGAAGCATCGATGTGTACTTCCAGACGAACCTGTTCTACAGTTAAAACTCCAATAAATTCCTTGCAATTTTCATCCTTTCACGATATATTAATACCGTGTATTTTAGAAATAAAACACGCGTCTCAATATTCGGTCGACAAAACTTTAATTCACGTTTCTGTACATCGTTCGCGTATATAAAAATACGAATTTGGATAAAGAACCGCATAAATAATATATTCCTATCCGTATCGACGAACGGATTGCTTTTTCAATCGTAATCGATTCCGCACACGAATCTTTGTCCACCGCGAAAAGCGCAAATCAGAATTCTCATTTCACGTTAAACTAGTTTCCAGCAAAACGAGGGGCGGTCGCGAATTAAAATTAACACGCGCAACAGTCGAAGTTGGACAACAGCCGCGTCGCACAATAATCCAGTTACACGAGTTTAATAACGTTCCCAGCGTCGAACAATAATTCCGCTATCGATGTTGAAAAAACAATGTCACCGCAGCCGCTCAACGCTAACTGCGTCATCCGTGCTCGATCGAGCTTCAATTGGACCATCGTAATCGTACTCGATCAAGCCCCCAACGATAACTTTCCCATCCGCGTACCGGCAACAGTTATGCTATCAAAGCTGAGGGATAATTGCACGGTGAAAACTTCCAAATAATTACACCGGCAACCCCTGAAATTCGGGGACGTTCACGACTTCGGCTCGAAATCGCAGTTGCGTCTTATAGTCGAAATTTCTGAATGGAAATAGAATTTAATTACAGAGACGCGAGACTGGAATGCATACTTTAAACGTTCGGGGCCTTTCGATGATACTTTTAGACTCGTCTGATCGTTAATTCGGTAATTAACTTGGAAATTAAGGGGTGCTTTTAGTCCGAAACGACGAAAATAGACGTTTCTTCGTGAATTTCTGCTCCGAACGCTTCTGCTTCCGAAATGTTCAGCCAAAGTGGAGTTTAAGTATTACTTTTCCGATGCATTATTTGCGAGTCTGTGTTACTTCCCGTTGCGCTAAAATTCAACCAGAATCCTTAAACGCGTACGTTCGAACTAATTATATTAAACATTTACTTGCTATCACAGTAAAAAACAAAACTGCCAGCCGGTCCAGTTCGAAACGTCAATCAAAAAACAGAAAATACAAAGAGGGTAAATTCCAAGGCATGACAAATACGCGCCGATCGCCTGCGTCTCTACAGGTCAAGATCCCTTTCCCCCAAGCAACCCTTTGCCCGCGTCGAACGTGCAATTTCAAGCATTACGATGGCGTCTAATACAATCCACGCCGTTCCTCGGCTTTTGTGCCCGCATTTATATTGCTCCTTTTGTAGACGGGGAAAAGACGGTTCCCGGGCGCGGAGAAAGACCAGGCCCGTGGAAAAGAAGAAGAAACCAACCCCTCCCAACCCCGCCGTTCTCTCGTTTCGCATCAATACCTCCCTCGTCGGCGATCCCATTCAGTTCTGTCTGCTCGCAGATAGCGCATCGAGTGAGAACGCTCGTTTATACGTCGTACAAAGGGACGAACGCATCCCCATTAGCATGCGCGCACCCACCCCCACGTCACCCCTTATTTGCGTCGACGAGCGTGCAGCACCCTCTCGCGTTCATTTACATTAAACTTCGATAGCTTCGCTTTTTTTTCCACTCTATCTTGTTTCTCCTTTGTCGGGGATCGGTCTACGCTCGCATCTAGGTGCCTAAGCTTGTTAGGCTAATTCCACGCTTTCTAGTAAACCGTTTCCTATCTTTCTTTGGGACTAGTGGAACCCATAGACGGCGATCCAGACCCGACTGCTACGGTATCTTTGGGATTTGGACTCGATTAATTTTCTTCTCGCGTTCAACATATTACGTCGATCGGATTCATTTCCCAGGAAACTACGACAGAACTTTCGTAAACAATTAATAGTCTACGTGTCTGTAACACCAGAAATGTACTCGTACGAATTACAGTGTGAATATAGCGCACCTTAGACCGAAATATTAACTTATCGTAAAGTAGAGACGGTCGATAAACATCGAAATATGGAAATTGCTCCGGTACAAAATTTGGAATTTTCGCTCGATACTTTCGTCCGAATTTCGTCGACCACTTCGGCAATGGCGTGTGCAGAACATTTGGAACAAAGTTTGACCGAACGGTATGCAACGAGAAAGAGGTCATAGAAGTAGAAATATCAATAATTGGGAAACCGTGCAAGCGGAACATTTATAAATCCGCTAACATGATACGCGTGCCCGAATGAATAATTACCAGATGTTACGTAGCGCACGTGCAACCGTCGCAATTTTTCTCGTGTCCGACGCGTATCTGCAATTTCCGCGCGTATTTATTTTTCGATTGTTGCTAGCAAACGGGCAATAATTATTCATTGGTACGCCTGGAAGGGCGGCGGGGAGGGGGACATAGAACGGTAACGAGCCAGAGATTATAATTAAATTAATGTAGGAACAGTTTTACCGTGTCACGCGTTGTTGGACAGCGAGGAGGCAGATTTTTTTTATAAAAAACAGTAATAGAGATTAAATTGAACAGTCTGCTTTCATGTTTGCGGTTCGTCCATATGTTCCTGTAGAAATTCTTGTAACAATAGGAAAGAGTACGGACATTCTAGAAATAACGAATAATAAGTTTGGAGCTACTAATTTGAGAAACGAGACCCACGCAAACGTAATTGATTAGATATATATTCGCAGTGTGATTAGTCAAATATACTCGCTGATTAGTGGAATCTTTAATGTTTTTCTTTGCAACCTACCTATAATTTTTATATTCTTTTATACTATTTTTTGAAGAGGCTCCCTCGACAACAAAAAAGAAAAAAAAACGAAAAACTCACGGTCGAAACGCTGAGATCTTTTACATTACGATTCATTTCTGCATTTTCAACCCTGATGCAGAGATTATAACGTCACGTTTTTCGATGCCCTTGCCGTCAAGGGAGAAAAAGATAATCAAAGCATTACGCGAAACCATTACCGGATGAATTAATTTGCGAGAAAGGAATGTCAGGGAAGTAGACAAATAAAAAAACGAGTCGAAAATATTCGGATGACAAATTTCGTATTTGCATTCCTTGTGTGCGGAATTCTCGAATGAAAATTGATTTGTGCGAGGCGATTTAATCGAGATTAAATTATTATTTCATATAATGAAAATGTTATCAGGAAACGTGTAAATAAAGAAAATTCTCGATAGATAAAACGATTCACGTGAACCCCACATTTTGTCCCACATTTCGAGACCTCTCGACGATTCACAGTCCGCCACAGTTCTAATCTCAATTAATATATGATAAGATACAATTTACCGATTATCGAATCGAAGATACTCTACTGGTACATTTAACCGTCAGCAGTAATCAACAACTAGTATCAGAGAAGAATAAAAGTAGTTCCGAGGAGCAGCGTACCTATCCTGCTTCGTTTAGCACCTGTTTAAGCGATTAGGGGTGCGCTTTTCATCTGAAATTCGTATCAGCACTTGTACATCTGGAATCACACGACCTCGCCAAGTCCGCGCCTCGTAAAAACGAGTCCGGTATGTTTATGTATACGAAACGGTTAATTCATTTGCATACGTAACAGCGGAGGTTACACGAGAACGCGTTCCCTTTCGGAATTACCATGAGCACGCACGTGCACACGCCATATGTTCGACGGGAAAAAGAAAAATGAAGCGCTACTCCCCCGCCCCCACGCCGGCATTTAATAAAAGCGTGGCAAAGGATTTAATTATTCCTCGCCTATCCGTGTAACAATGGAACGAGCCGAACGTGCCCGTTTATGCATTTCGTGGCTGCGCGCAAACTGAAAACACGTTGAATCGTAAAAGGTGAGCGGTGCAGTTGCGTCCGGTAATAACAATCTGAAACTTTTGAAATGAGAACGGGTGCCAGGCTCGGCTTCATTTGAGGAAATTAATTTTATATTCGGCCGTTAAGGGGGTATTAATAATTGCTCGTGTAGCTGCGAATGTGTTTTACAGCGGTGGGAGTTATCGAACGGTTTGGAAATTATTTCGAACGAACGAAAGTCTCGTGGTTGGTCGGTCGACACTTTTTGTTCTATCGTTTCGATCGAATTGATCGTTGGAATTTGCGCGACGATCCGAACGGACCTCTGTTATTTTTAAATACAATATGCAGATTCGTTTGATTTTGTATCCAGAGCAATCGCGTTGCATTCCAGTGGAAGGTACAAAACAAATACGAACACGTAGACAAACCCGTAAGTTCTACGATTAATTTTTTTAATAATCGTACGCAATTACCAGGATTGAATAAAACAACTACGCGTTAGCGCGATTTCCTCTGGTTCACCAACCCCAATTACGACCACTCCACGTCTAGAAGTTTTCGACTACGCCAATTTACGCTAAGTAGCTAAAAATCATTAAAGCACTCGTGCCAAATCGTTCCGCGAGCTTCTTAAATGATCCGACATACATCCGCTTCCGCTTGGATTCCCCGTGGTCGACTGCCGATACAACTATTCGGGAAGCCTGGATAACGGCGTTGCAACGCGAGCATTAACGCGAAGAGAAATCTTACGAACGAGAAGAGAGGTTTTAAAATCTCTATATCGGTATATACTGCACTTTTAAACGCGCTAAATTCTCATGACACTCCATTCTCATTTTCTCTCTGTACGCGGCAGCATTCTTTAATTCATTTTACGTTTCAGTTGAATTATACGTTGAGATTGTACCAGGTTACTTTGCAAAATAATTCTCGACAGATGTTTTCTCTGTGATCGTCGTTACAAACAAAAATCATTTTCGTAAGCAAGACATTTTCATTTTCCAAGCGATACCACTGATAATAAATGATACGAGTGTATACTACGCACTGCGATTTAAAACGAATTTCTTAAAAATAAAAAAGCACTCCCTCGCCTGTTTGAAAAATCCTCCAGCAAAAGGAGTTACAGTTCCTTCCAAACAAAAGAAACCGTTGCGATAACAAAAACAACTGTTCGAGGGGAAAACTCTCCGATGACTCACATCGTGAGTTAACACACGTCCGAACACCTCCGAGGTTCAAACGCCGAAGCCTCGTCCCGGATCTCAGCTCGACAAAGGCTATCACGACTCGGTGCGGTCGCCAGCGACCACTAACCGGGAAAGGACGCGAAAAAAGGAACGAGGAGATGGGTAAATATGGAGATTCAACTTGTTTCTTTCGCCTATCGAAACAATCGAATGGTTCACACGAGCCGACGTTGACTTGGCGTGACTGCGTGTGAGAAGAATCGCAATTAAAGGCGTTGAAACGCGGTTAGGCCAGAATCTCGAAGCCACGAACGGCGAGAAAGGAAACGAGCCAGGGCAAAACGACCAACCTCGCATCCGGTTGCCCGTCAATGGCGGCCAGCTCTGCTGGCGTGACGTTGTTTGGCGTTTGGAAGGGCGCGCCGCCGGTGGAGTCCATTTGTTTGCATAGTCACTCGTAATTAGCGTGCCGGTAGTGCTCGCGTGGCCAGCTGTGACTCTTATTATCGTTAATTTGTCGGATCCCGATGCGATTAGTCGCGTGAGCTTTCGCCATACGAGGTAAATTGACCTCGAGCACGCTTCCTGCCTCGCGCATCACTTCCTGCCTAAGAATCGAATATTTTCTATCAATGGATACTTGATAAATAAATCGGAGACCTAACTCGTGCAGTTCTTTACTCGTTGTCGATAATATCGAGAATTTTATATTTCCAGTTTCATTTCCCGAACTATTAATAGAATTTATTATACAATCCCTCGGCAGAGATTCTCACCTAGATATTCTAATAATGGACACATAGATAAATCAAAGATCCGCCCTGTGTAGTTATTTATTAATTTTCACCGATATTAAGAATTTTATATTTCCAGTCACGTTTTGTTGAACCATGAATGTTATTATGTAATCCTTGAGCAGGTATTCTCGTCTGGATTTTCTAATAACGGATTCATACGTAAATCAGACTCCTTTTCTTTAATATTGGGAGTTTTATATGTCTAGTTTCACGTCTTGTCCTTAGACCATGTCGGAAGCAACGTTTGAAATAATGGTAATTTGTACATTTATCCCGATGTCTGTCCACTACCGCCTCGGAGCAATTACCTTAATTGGAGCTGGCACGTTGAATTGATCGTCGTGGACAGAGGAAGAGTATTATTGTTGTGGACGAAAGTAAAACTAACTGTCCTGGATTCTTTCCCAAAGTAAATTCCGCGCAGGTAGACACTCGTGGATCTTCGCATTTAAATTTCTGCTCGTCGGGGTTCTTGCAGCTCTCGCAGCCCAGATTTCGGCAATTGAGGAACTTTCAGAGGCTTCTTGCGCGGTAAACGATTTCCACGTTTCATTAGCATCGCAGCTTGCGTCGTAAGACGACCGGTTACCACCGCATTATATCATATATAGAATATACTTAAATAAATGAAAGACGGAGAGCGCTTCTTCGTCGGTGTCTCGACCTCGGAAACGAAGCTGTAATCGGGGAAACTTTTAAAGGATTTTGCCAGAATAAGATATTAACTTTTTGATAAAAATGTCTTACTACTTTTGTGCGCGACGCGATGAAAGAGCTCGACCTGGAAGGGGTGGAAATGCTTGATGCCATTTTTAAGAAATGCGCAGTCGACTGTGGCGCATCACTTGGAAAAGATACCGATAGACCTTATTAAACACGAAAGATGAGGGAAACGAATTCAATTTTAGGGAAATAAGAATCAAAAAAGAAAATCCGTAAAGCTACCCTTTGTATTCTTTACGTCTATGAATGTTTAAAATCTGTTAGCCTCGGACAATGATATTAAATAATTCCACGACGATAAATCTAGCAATTAGTAGAATAAAAAATAGTTCAGAGGAAAAAAGCTGATCGAGTAATGAAACGGAACAAAAGGAATTTTCAAATTTGGTTTCGACAAACGAATACATTTCTCGCTAACCAGCTTACAGTGATCCTTTGTGAAGCTTCTCTTTTCCAAGGTCCAATAAAATTTTGTTCGGCGTATATTGCGAATTTCTGCTCCGCAAATCGCTTCGAATTAAGAGACAAACGCCAATTGCTACCTTCCATCGAGCCAACAGCCAGGATTCGAGTTTCACCAGGACAATGATAAATGCCTGATAAAGTCTATAACATTACAAAACTGTTTCGTTCTGGTCTCTCGTTAACCAGGAAAATTTCATCCCTTCCGATAGACCGAATCGGACGGTCCTTCATCGAATTAATATTTATTCGATGAATAAATAATATATTATTATTATTTAATGTTCCATTCTTTGCTCTCCTTTAGAATTGGTTCGTTTCCTTTCTTTCCCTTTTCTTTCCTTTTTTTTTTTACTCCAAGAGAGTTGCTAGCCATTCAAAGGTTTTGAAAGCTTTGCCCGTTTCTTTTAAACGTGTCCCGCTTACTCTGAATTGCCGTCGTCCCGTTGTCAACTCCAAAACGATATTCCGTAAAAATTTAGACGATAAGCTCGAATCTTTCCACCCGATTCTTCGCGGTCAATTATACGCGCGTCCCGCGATACTAGAATTTCAATGAAAAATCTCGAGGCGAATCAAAAGACTTCGGCTGACTCCGTTGCGATTCGTTAAACAAATAAACGTCCGTGCTCGTCGTCGGGGAAAAATAATATTTCTCGTCTTTTAAATTCTTTCGAACGTTCCAAGGCGATGATCTTTTATATTTGTTTACTTGGGCTCAGAGAAGATAGGTTTCCGATACCGAGCACGTTCCACGAGTCGATTCAGTGGACAGGAAAATAGTGCTTTCAAATGGACCTCGATCGAAACAATTTTTGCGAACTGGGAGGATAGAAAATTTGTTAGATTAGGAGGCAGCTCTTTAGACGTAATTCTTTCATTTCCTATGTAAAATACATACCCTTGCGATAAATACAGCAAATTAAGCAATAAATAAACGAACCCGTACCGCAACGTTAAACGACGTTTTTCGAAATACCAAAGCGATCTTTGCCAACCTTCCGCGAAGCATATACACCCAGAGGACGTAAACAGTAACGGATGGATCCACGACACCCATCCCATCTCCTGAAATATTCGAACGAGGGAGTTGGAACGCATTAAGAACAATCGCCTGCGGAATTCCGGTGGAAAGAGACCCCGAGAAACGATACAACGTCTCTCCAGGTCCAATCTCGTCGCATGGAAGAGAAGGAACGGCCGTACGGTTCGCTGGATCAGAATTCCAAGAATCGATCGTTCGTTTTTCGAACGACTAACCAGCCCCAGTGGTGCAGGTCGACAGATTCCACGACAGCGCGATCGCGATATTCAAATGGCTGTCGCTCGCGTCATTTATCCAATTTCTGGGACAGCTCGAACAGTTATGTTTGCTTTAGGGTGCATTGCGCGAAACTCGCGCACCAACTTGCACCGATGAATACTTGGCACTCGAAATACTGGTTTCTGCCGTGAAATCTCGTCGAATATTATTCCGACGTATTCTCCCGCCTTGAGATTCGATATCGAAATCAGGCTGTCGAAGATGTCGGGATTATTTATTGCTCGAATATTCAACGCGTATTTTTTTAATGGGAGCACGCGAGCTGAAACGATATTGCTCGCCGGAAGGTGTAGCTGTTCCAGGGGGAACAGGTTATAGAGAAAATTCGATTTTCCGTCCATTAGAAATTGGTTAAAAAAATTGCTATTTCTGTAAAAATTGATTTCATGGAGCTTTCCTAGGAACCTAGTATCGTATTTGTTAATTATTATCGTTGAATCTGAATCGTCAACGATGTCGGAATCGCACTTTGACATTTTCGTCCTTTGGCATACGGATCGATGAAACTAAAAATATCGTCGAGTTGCTCATTAGGAACGTAACAATTTGCGAAAGTGCCCGAAGCTTCTGCCGCGCCAGGCTGGGCGCTCCAGGTTCTGCTCGTAAAACTAAGTTCCGCGTTGGCGGAACGATTGCAGATCTGCGCAGTCGAGTTCCGGTCTTTGAAATCCTCGTGGCTTTCATGGGCCAGGTTCTCGAAGTCAAAACTTTTAGAGGTTTCATTAGCATCGAGGTTGGCATCGTTAAAGGACTAAATGGTACTTGAGATTGTACGAGTTATGCAGAATGTACCGTTGGAGATGAAAGAAAACGCACTTTAACGCGACCGCTCTCCAAGTCTTCTGTCGAACAAAGTTGTAATAGCAAGTCGACAATCTACTCGAAAGTTCTTAATGGGGCTCGATCGCTTTTTGAGAACGTCGACGAGTAATCTATCGATATCGAGCACTCGGTGATGTTTTGCATTCGTTAGCTTGATTGTTCAGTCGACGAAACGCGACTCAAAGGTTCGAAATTAACCCACTCGCTTTATTAATCGAGCTGATGTTTCGAATATTTGTTTCTCGAGCATTTAGATATGAAATAAACTTTATTTCGATTTAAAAAATGTTCTACTATCTCCGAATGCGAATATCGGTTAATTAAAGTAATTTATCCTTTTACCTAGTAAGTTCTATATCGTCCTCCGCGATTTGCACCTGACTGTATAAATTCAGGACAATCCGAAACGCTCTTGGTCGTTCATCGGGCATCGATCGATTCGATGCCTCGAGGCGCCAATAGCGTAGGGGAGAGCTATTCCGTCGAACGCCTACAGGCACCAATAGCAGTGAAAGGGTTAAACAGGATCTATCAAAGATAACTCTAAAGGCGAGTTTCCGTCGCGGATATCTCAAAGGCATTCCATCAACATAAGCGATACTGTCCTATCGGTTAAGGGTTATTAAGGACACGGACACGTGACTGGGTTTACACTAGAATGGACGAGAGCCAATACCGTTTTCTCAGCGCCTCTAGTCTTTCGAACGATGCGGAAAACCAAGAGAATCTATCGGAAAAATACCTTTTCGCCCTTTGGAAACTTGGTATGCCGACTTTTACGTGAGAAGCATCGATGCTGTTCAATTTTTATCAAAATTTGTTAAGATGGTGGGGAGCTACCGACATAGACGAGGGACAACGTAGACAAACTCAATTCCAACTGACGTATCACGTGTACGAGTTAGGTGGATTAGACACCTTTACAATTACTGTCAATAATAAAAGGAACACAAATTTGGCGATAACAAAGAAATTGTCCCCGAAGAGGTTAATGTATGATCTCGCACATGTCAACAAATCCTAGTTCTACTAGTCTAAAGCTTCTAGAAAAACAAAAAGTGGACACCTTCTGTACGGAAACTCTTTATTCTTATGTTGTCGTACGTTGTCGTATGTACACACAAAATATCTTACAACTTTGTCCATAATTAATCGAAAGTATCCACTCGAAGGAAACTACGTACCCCACACCCTCGTAAAATCCTCGCGATCCCTTACCAAAACGTCCCTCAGTGTCCAGGCACAGGACACCGTGCCTCCGCTTCCCCCCCGCCGGCCGAAACAAACTCCCGGGGTTCGCGTCGGGAACTTTTGTGGCATCGCGTCGCGCTTAAATACGCGGTTATGCGTCCACGAGGACAAAGGGTTGGAACGGGGTTGCGGACCGCGAGCGAAAGCGACAGAGGGGAGACAGGAACGGCGGAGCGTATGCGTCGAATTATGTGCATCGATTCACCCGAAAATGGGAAAACTTTCGCGGGCGGGGGCGATCGTCTGGGGCGTATCTTGTTGGCCAGCCAAGTTTGCCCTGGTCAGAGGTGCTGGAGTGAGCCCGAAAAGGGGGACAGCGGGGGATCGGTCGACGACGGAGTTACGTTTGCCGTTACGGTCGTCTGGCGGAGGGCTGCTGCGAAGCTTTACTGCTCGCTTAACTATCTGTCCTACGGACAGCTTTTGGCACCGAACACCCGGCACGTCGGATGCAACCGGGCGGGAGGAGGGCCGAGGGGAGAGAACCGAGGACCACGTCGAGGTCGGCGTTTATTATTTAAATTAAACGTTGACGTCGCGGACGAGGTGATTCTTTAGCGGGGACGCGATGGCGAACCGGAGGCGAAACGCGGAGAGCCGCTTTTATGAAACCAGACGCGATTTCGAGGATCCCTTCCTTCGACCAGAGGGCCGTGCTCGGTCGATGTTTAGTCCTGGAGGCATTTCCTGGATCAGGTGATTCCAGGGAACGCGTCGAACCCAAAATTGGGACTGTCGTCCAAAAATTGTGGATTTTGAGGGGAGTGGGTTTGTCCAAGAGGGATTTCAATGGGTACATTAAGGATCGCATCGAAGGTATTTTTGATTTTTTCAACCCCTTCCGTCACCCCTGGTACCTTCAGAATTCCCGTTTTCCTGCACCACACGCTTTACCGGGATGAATTAACCACTTAGGGGTTGAACGAGGTCGTTGCGAAGGTGGATGCTTAAATAGATTATTTTAGCTACATTCGTAGCTGCATTACTCGCACATAGAGATGGCTTTGGTAGCTTTTCGGATGCAACAAATTGGGGATTTGTTAGAGGGGATGTACAAGAGAGAAAATATTTTTAAGTGAAGCATGTGTTAATCGAAAATGCAGTAAAGCATTAAGTGCACTCGCTGCTCTTTGCGACTCATTGCATTTATTTTTAAATCGTTATGGTTCTGATCTGACATGTAAACCGGATCAACGTTTGAAAACTAGATACGCTTTCGACGATCCCGCCCAGTATTTTGGAACGTGGAATTTTTCTATTAAAAAGAATTCCCACGTTAAAAATATTTTACCCTGTCTTTAACAAAAACAAATCTACGTAAATCCACGTAATTCGTAACTTCAAAGGAAATTCGGTTCGAGCCTGCGTCAATTTTTAACATAATACAAATAAAATTAACATAATTAAAATCTTTTAATAACGTAAATGTAGTTGAGATTAATCATCAAATGAAAATTGAACAGTTCTCGTCACTTTTTCATTCGGCGAAAGTTCCCCCTTTAAACGTCCATCCCGAAGCGAAGCAAATGAAAAGTTCGGCCATCAGGTTTTCCAAGAATTCGGCTCGGGCGATCGATTTTCCGGCCCTCGAGCGTCGTCTCGCCGACAAAGTTCCATCATTTTCGCGAGTTAATTTTTTATGAGAATTCGAAAGTTCCCGGGCGGAAAATTATGGAACATATTACAGCGGAAACTCTCCAGGAAATTGCTCCCTCGGTCTGACCTCCGCAGTCTCTTTCCACTCGCGCGAACCCCTCCGACAACTCTGTCAAAAGTATTTGCGATACTTCCCCGTTAAGAACACCGACAGATGCTGGGAATCATGGCTCCTCTCGTCGGTTAAGAATCCTCGCGGATCGTCCATCCCAAATATCTCTCGCGGCGGTTCGAGAAAGGGAGAATCCGTAAGAAATGAAATATCGATCCTGGAACGGGGGCTCCTGATTTCAGGATGTCATTATTAGATTCTCGATCGAGAGAAAATATCGTAATTTCGAAAATGAGAAGTGGACCTTGTTTCGAAAAATTTGTCAAAATAATAAAATGCAGCGTAGGCAGACGATGTACAAAGGAGGATTTACGTAATATCCTTTGTAAAATTCTTTATAAAGAGGATAAATAAAGATTCGCGTAAATATACTTGACTCGAAGCTTTGATTTATCTTGTTTCACATTTTGTTAAACAACTATTCTGTTTTCTTTTTTTCTTCGTCGCACTGAAGTCGTTTTATTATTTTCGATTGTAGATATTCTTTTGTCCTTCCAGTATTATTCTCGTATTTTTATCTTCTTACTAAACAAGGATTTATCTTTTCGAAACGTTTAAAATACGATTAAACCGTGGTCGTTGCCCAACACTTTCCGTAACAGTTTCCCTCGCTTTTTCATTTTATTCAATTTATTTTCCTTGCTATCTCGCTTGTTTTGGCTTAATTGCCAGTGTTTGTTTTGAGTTGTGGAACAACTTTGAGGTCTGGTCGAAACGCAGCCCCTGGCTGTACAGCTTTGCGCCAATTTATACATTGCGTACAATAACGTATACGATATACCGCACCAACGCGACTAATAAAGACGTTCACCGATAATGACAATTATTAATGTCGATCCAGTTCGATGATTGTAATGCTTTTCGAAAACCACGTTTCATAGATATTCTTGATCAATTACAAAACGAATGGAACGATACTACGACACTACGAACGTTACTACGAACGTTAAGACTTATTACGCGATAAAACATTTGAAAATAATTTTCAAAACAAGAAAAAATCAAAGTAAATCTATGAATCAATTCCATAGAAAAAAACAGATGTCTCGTGGATGACAACACTTCGCGTGTCCGTCCAAGCGTCGTTCCTCTGCGCACCCTTGAAAAATTCATGGCCCGCGAAGTGCACGATTTTTGCGTATAAAAAAATCACGAGCCCGGTGGACGTTCAATTTGCCAAGTCCGCCGTCTGCGTTCGCGAGCCTTCGCGAATTTCAAGTCGGCAACGGAACGCGCGCCTCGCGATAGAGGCAGCCTTCAAATATGAAATGACGCGCGTAACTGGTTCGACGAATCTCGCGTTCCTTTTTCCAGCCTCGTTGGAAAAGCTGGGCGACGATAAAAAGAAAAAAAAAACACGTCCACCATAGTTCGCAGACTTTCACGAGAAAAATAAGTACCGGACGAAAATATTGCTCTTCTTCGTCTATTCGTCGAATATTGTACGTCCTTGGCAACGATCGCGCGCTTTTATTTTCTATGAAATATGTAAAAAAAAAAAAGAACGAATACAAACGCACGGATCGAGGAACACACTAACTATTCACATCGAAAATGTTTAATGTATTGATGTATGCATCGTTTAATTACGAAATTCATGAATAATTTTAATGAATATAAAATTGCGAGGTTATTCAATGGCACGCGGTGCCGATGAGGTTATTCAAATTTCAGCCACTCGTAAGACAAAGCTGCATGCAAAATTCGACGTCGTTATCTGCCAAGGTTTCAAAGCTAATTTGAGGGAAGAGGTCACTTCTTTTTAAGGCGTGTAAGCAGAGAGCCTCTTCGACGTGAATTTTTGCTAAAAAAAAAAAGATAACGTAGCTCGTCCATAAATTTATTTTTGTGGATCGTAAAAGTTTCGAGTGTTTTCGGAAAATATAGTCATAAGTGTAGCGTTTAACAGGAAATATAATAGTATATTCGATTCGACTCTCGATGCTCTCGATAACAGACGCGCGCAACTATCGACTTACTCATCTTGTTTTGTTAACCAACGGTTTCCAAAAACTACGTATCGTTACCTTCGCAGGAAATATCAGCCGTCGTATTCGTTTAAATATCAGCCGTCGTATCGACGATGTCTTTTCGCGAGTCGTGCAGAAAAACAAGGCAGAAGAGCTCCTTCTTGCCTTCTGCAATCAAATGCTGTCTTCTGTCGATGTACTCCGATGGAAAACTCGAACGAGCCTGATTTGCATTAATAGTTCAGACGTCGATGACGTTCAAACGTCTTGTTAGTTTAGCCGATCGAACGTATCACCGGGACTGGTTTCATTCATGGCGATATCACGGTATTTACGAGTGCCACTGGAACCGCGACGCGTTTTAATGGACGTCTCGACTGGGAAACTGGGAAAAACTCGTCGAGGTTTTAACGAGAGGGAAAAAATTGCGACGACGACGAGCGGTGCCTGTGACCTTTGTCACGTGCAAGTTGATTCGTAATTGCGTTTCACTTTCCTCCCTGGCGAACAGATAACGAGACTCCTTGGTCGGTGAAACCCGACCCACCGTGGCAGCTTTCAAAGTTTCCGCCGAAACAAAGTCTGCGAAATCACGGCGGGAGCGGTTAAGCTAGAAGACATCGGACTAGATAATTAATTTGGATAGTTTCGCGATAAATTAATAAAATGAAACAGTTTCGTATCGAGCGTACGTACTGGAAAACTCTCGTGATAAATAATCGAACTAGAAACTGTCACGGAAAACAAATGGAAATATTACTTGCAAATGAACGCGCTTAAACATTGAACGACTTCAATTACTAAAGTAGAAACCGTCGCGATAAATAATTGAGCCAAAAAATGTCACGGGAAACAAATGGAAATATGACTCGCAAATAAACGCGGTTAAACATTGGACAACTTTAAATCGAACGATTAAAGTAGAGACTGTCGCGATAAATAATTGAATCAAAAAATGTCACTGAAAATAAACGAAACTACGACGCGTTAATACGGAATACTCGTGATAAATAAACCACTGTACATTGGCTATTCCCGTATCTACTATTTCGATACAACTGGTACATATAATAGGTATCACTGTTTAATATCCCGCGCATAAAACACCGCATCGTTTCTATTATATCTAAAAACTGGCCGTAACAATTCGTCGTTATGTGGCTCACCGTTAGTTCCACAAACGACATCGAAATTACTAATCGTCGATCGCGGTTCCGCGTGGTTTAGGCTCGTATCGCAGCCGAGCGACGAATCCCCGTCGAACGATTGATTCCCATACGTCGACGATAATACCGCCGCGGAGTTTTACACGCAATCGGTTCGTTTGCCGATTTGCGTGCACTGCCGAACGACATCGATTGTTTCGATCCCATTCGTTTATTCTCTCGTTCCGTCATGTCTTTTAAATATACCGAGGTCGCGAAGCAAAGAACAACCGAAAAGAATTATATGAAACGTTCTTCGTTCTGGGAACGTCGTCGCAGCGTCGATTAAACCGATCTTAAATTACCTGTGTCACAGGGGTATCGACGAAATATCAGCTGATACTTGCCCGTAGCGGTTTGATCGGACAAAGGAATGGAAATTTTGATTTCCATCGATGCGTCGATTGCGCCGCAGCCGTTTCCGCGCGGATTAATTGTTTTCCAGCCGCCATCAGCCGTTTGGTCGATGAAAGCGATAAGGGAGGCTAACCCCCCGGCCGTTCCACCCACGACCCGGTTCGAATCGCGAGCCGATGAAAAGCTCAGACGATTTTGCTTTTGACGGATCTCCTTTGGTTAGTTCCGGCTGATTGGAAACGTCGGGGAGTTATTAGTTTCAGTCGATGTTAAATAGATCGTGGAACTAATTGCGGATTAGAACGAATTCAATTTTCGACTTCTGCTCGTTAACTTTGAAGTTTGGGAAGGGAGGCTTAATCGGTCACGCGTAATTTCGATAAACGATCGCGAATATGGTTTATCGAATGTTCGACTGCACGCTATTCCAGAAGTGATCGTCACTTTTTTTTTTCTTTTTTTTTCTTTTTGGTCGATGATCGCGTGTAATTTTTACGGGGATTACGCGTGAAAGCCTCGAGCTACGAGTATCGAAAGTTACGGCAGCCTTTTTCGGGAAATAAATAATTCTTTCCATATCGCATTCACATTGTTTTGCGTTTGTACGTTCGCAGCGAACGTTTTTCAACGAAATATGGAAACGGTCGGCCGGGTCGCTCGGTTATTAACACGATGGTTAAATTGCGAGGAATTAACAAACAAAGGGACCTGGAAGAAATTCGTCGCGAATATGGCGAGAGACAGGCGCGGGAAGAAGTACGCGCGCGGCAGGGAGGCGAGATAGTGCTTTTGACATAGCACCGCCAGCGAACCTAATGACTCGGGCCACTCAGAGAATACACTAATTACCATGAAAGCGTCCCGTACACGTTTCCGGAAGACAGGCATTTTACTTGCCTACCGCGCTTCTCTGTTCCCATACTTAAGCAAAGATACTAGCGCCGAGGAGACGGTCTCCTCGAACAGACTGCATTTCAGACCGAGTTTCCTGCTCCTACGGTCTTTCACCCTTGTTGGGCGTAGTTTGGCCCACACCGCGTTCGAAAATTGTCAAAGATACCGCTGGTGGAAACGTTTGTATCGTACTTTCAGGTTCGTTAATTGTCGCGGGACCGAAGAGATTCAAGGAAAACAAATTCATTTTTACGGTAGCGGTATATCTCCCTTTTCATCAATAATTAATCATCTGCCCGTTACGCTAATATATCGGGAAAAGTTATTTACAGTCGGAGGTATTAATTTCGCCGTATCGTTGATTCGAAGAATCGCTTAATCGGAGAAAATTAATTCGAGGGTATTAACGAACCCCGTGATAAAATTGATATTCCGCGAGCCATCGAGGAGAGGTAGCGAATAAACAGATATTACGCCGCGATGAATTAATAATTGCTCGGTACGAGTTGTTAAATACTTGTTCCATGGTTGCAGCGACAACTTCTAGGGCGCGTAATTAATTACACAGAGGGGTAGCCGATGTAACATAGTCGACACCGGCAACACTCGGGATTCCATCGGGTCCGTTGTTTGATGTACCATCGCCAGAACGCAACGACGGCATTCGCGTATCGGGGATGATTAGAGAGTGAACTATCCGTGTGTTCGCCACGGGACAGTCGAAATGTTTCGCGACGACTTTCTCCGAACATTCCACACGGACCGTGTAAGTTGCCGGCCATGCGGGAACGTTCCAAACAATTCGGCTCGTAGGAAACGGGTCGCGAAACGTTCGACCGTTTCAAGATTGGACGCGGACAGATATGCAGAGATTTCGCTACATCGTGCATCGCGGACAAAAATTGAATTCTACGAAGATTGGTTTCGTAGTTTCCCTTTATTTCGAGCATGGTCCGTGATAGATGCGAGCAAAACAATTTTTAGACGGTTTTCAGGTTGCTTCGGCTCCGGTGGAAATTTCCGTATTCGTGGATGGAAGGAGATCTAAACGAGAATAATACGAGCTTACGTAGAACCGTACGTTACGCAACCTGAGCGGTAGTCATTTGCGCTACTATGTATTTTTCTGTGTATTTTTCTTTTTGAATTTTATTTATCCGGGAAATACGTCGAATTTGTTAGTTGCTCGGTTACTTACAACTTGTTAACAAGGAATTAGCGCAGAAATTCCATATGGTTATTTTGGTAATTAAAAATTCCTCTGATAACTAAAACAGGGATTCTAGTTGGTTCACTCGTTAAAAAGTTCGAGACATCGAAGAAAATAAATATAATAATAATCAACCGCCACGTTAGCTTTGATACAACTGAAATTATGAATAAAATACACCCGAGGGGAAATCTAAGTAAATGGTAAAATATTTATGGAGGATTAAGATACACTTTGTCGCTTTGGTTTATGGATCTACCTCTTTTGGTTTTCCTCTTTCAGGGCAACGTTCCGAAAAATGGGTAGTCCAGGAAGCCTCCCAATCAACGTAAGCAAACCAACGTAGACGAACTTAGAAACTTTACTTTGGCCACGCAAAGTATACGGACGTAGTACGTAGAAGAAAAACCGAGTCGTCTAGTTCGACTTCAATCAACAACGATCTCGGACTCTTGTTTCTACAAGTCAAACCTCGAGAGCAATCGTGGACCATTTGCGGTTCGAATTGTAAATTCTTTGCAATAATAGCGCGGAAAAGTGGCGTTCGAAGCTACCAGAGGAGTTTCAACGAAAGTATGTACCCTATTGCTTCCGAATTATTATTCTGCATTGGGAAATTCATATTTTATCATCTATCGTTATGGCTCGATCAAAACGAAATTCGATTTCAAAATATTATTATTGTTACGAACAATAAATAAACGTCCTTCAATCGACGAATTAAAACTATGAAACAACAAACGAATAAAGACGGAACTATTCGATCGAATCAACTTTAGGAATAAAACTCTACTTTTTGCGTTCAGCAAACAAAAATACCATTTACGCCAATTACATGAACCGTTCAAACAGGGTCAACGTAACAACAAACTTTCCAGCAAACCGCGACCCTTAATTATATCCGAACTTCGGCAATTTCTTTGCTAACTATATATCGAGGTCCACGAAGTTTTGTCGATTAGATCGATGGACGTGTGCGATATGCACTCGCCCGTGTAATTGTTACACCTTCCGGACGGGATAACGACCGCGAGGAGCATCGAGATGGAATTAGAAGATTCCCAATTGTTTCCTATCGCCATACCTCCGAGGACTTTACGCCGGTAGTTGCGGATAATTTGACTAGCGCGCGATTCATGCATAATTGCTCTGGCACGATGTCGATAATGTATCCGGGCTCCTTGAACCCTTTACCCGAGGACCAAAAATATCGCCAGTCAGGTAAATTATGCCTTTACGAGCGATATAATTTATCGTCTTCGACAGGAATTTAAACACGATGTTCTTAGAGGAACTCTTTCGAAGAAAACTACAACTATAATGAAACTTTTTTGAAAGACCTTCTATCGTATTATATCAGGAGCTTCATTATTACCATCGTTATCATCGAATATTGAATTTACCACTCGTTCGCGGTAATTTCATCGCCCTAGATGTCCCGCAGAAGGTGAAGCGTGCAGATGAACCGTGCAGAATCCTTTCGCGAAATGCGATCGCTCAATCATCCCCTAACGTCGCGATTGGTCAAATTTCTCCGACGAGTCGGTAACCTTAAAACCTTTTTCCTACGTCGCTCGACAAATCTACATTCTCCGGATTCCCTGATTCGATATCCGGCACGCGGATGGTTCTAATCCGTTGGCGAAAAATCAGAGCGCGGACGAAGTTGGCGACCATCGAGAAGTCCGAATTCCCACGGACGGCGACGGGAGACGAGGGGTGGTCCATTTAAGGGAAGTTTGTCGCAATTATTCCCCGAAGCGCGAGCGGGGTTGCTGACGGCTCGCGTCCAGAAACGATAAGACAAAAATAATCCGACCCCCGAGGAAAGGAGAACAGAGGGAGGGCCGCGGTATCTCGTGGCAGCAGCTTCTCATCTAGTTTTCTGGCTTAAACTCGGCCTCGTTCGCGCTAAACACACGGCCACGTGACGGCCACGGGGGGTGACGGAGACGGGGTACAAGCGACCGTGTGTCGTTATTCCAGTTTTCAGGCCAGCAAGGAAATTATTTCGAGCTCTCGCAGCCAGAGCTGGTCCTAGAGGGGGAGGAAATGCGACGTCTCGCTCCACGACTGCGTAATTCTGCGGCTGCGAGTTAATTTGGTGACGGGGATCCAAACAAAAAGCTGCCTCCACGGAACGATCCCCTGGGAGTGGTCGCGGAGATTCTCTGGGACAGATAGGCGACTTTGTTTGGCGATAGCGCGCCGTTCGTTTCGCATTTCTTCTCTGGCCGTCACCGGAGGGAATCATTTTTTAGACGATGACGGATGTTGGTTACTGTTAGGTGGGAATATCATGCGATGAAAGTTTTAGAATTTATTCTAGGGACTGTTTGTCATTGATGCTGAATATAATTATATATTTTTGTAGAACTGGGAGTAATTTGTTGTATCGAAATCTGTTTAAGTAGAGATTTTATTAGCGGCAAAGGGGACAGCGATATTTAACGATAAGTTTACGAAACACGGTCGTTTTAATCCATTTCGAACGTTTATAGAAAATATAATTCATATATTTCGCCAACCATCGACGTTGACAAACGTACGTCCAAATTCATTTTTGTCTAAGCCTCGTAATTAATTAAAAATTACGGAACGGGACATCAGGTTTTAAATATAAAGAAGAATCGACGACAGCTCGATTTACCCCCGCACCGTCAATTGAGTTACCCGTACGCGCAAAAACTTAAAATTCTAATTGGAGGACTAGAGGACCTGGAAAACTGAGAGCTTGTTAAACTAAACCCATGAGACCGTCCAACTTCAAAGTGCCCGCAGTCCTCTAAAAACATCTTTTGGCGCTGTGCAAATTAAGCAGGCGAGGCCCTCCAAGACCTCGTTCCTCAGACATCGCTCTGCCACAGAGATGGGGAAAATATTCATCCGCGATGGAGTTTCGCGTCAAAAATAAAACACGAGTAACAGTTGAACTTTTAAATAAATAACACTTCGATACCATCCTCCACCAAGCGTCACTCGAAGCATTCCGAAACTCTTGCGGTCGTTCAAATGTTTAAAGCTTGCCTATTCGAAACAAAACAAAAAAAAAACATTATGCTGCGAGTACCTGAGCGATTATCCCGTGAGCAGGACGACTCTTTCGCGGAACGTATCGCGCGCATTAACGAGAAGAATGGCGCGGACATCGTCAGGAAGCGAGATCTCGTCGAGGCATTCGCTGCGGGGTAGCAAAAACCAAGGTACGAATCAGGCGATAAGAAAGCTAAATTGTATCCATTGGCACGCTCGGGGAATGGCGTTGGATCCGTCTTTTAGCGGGAATTTCCTTGGAAAAATTCCTCCACGTTTATTCGCAACCTCCGACCAACCGATTCCACTGAAAGATTCGATAATGAATACTATTATTCGCTCGCTGCCTCGCCTAGCGTTAATAGCGCACCGCTAATGACAACAATTATTCTCGGCACGTGAAACTCATTACTCTCCGAGGGGCTGTAATGCAAAATTTGCATTTCACGCGGGGAAAGATTACCCTTTTCGCGAATATTGGCTGCTTCCGCCATCTCGGAGACGCCGCGTGGCGGTCGAAAACGTTAAAAGGTGGCTCGAGTAGCATTTCACGAAATAAATTGAACAGAAAAGGTCTGGATTAGATTGTAAGAGAAAAAGATTGTCATAATTTTTTCATAACCAGGAAAGAACACGAAGCGACGCGAATTCACGTTAGCGGTCACGAATGTGTTGAAGTCGGCAGCCTTGTATAAGTAAATCAGAAACGGTATTTTGTCCAGGTGTTCGCGACACGCGGACCGCCGTGCTTCTTCTACGGTTCGATAACGGGTTTTAGGAGCCGTCAGGTGTTTTCAAGGTGAGTATACGCGGCTCGGAGGACGGAATGCGGAGGATCATGCCAAGATCGCGCGCGATCTCGACCTGGTCACGGAGGAATTAAGTGACATGAAACACGACTTGTCTAGTATGCGAGTGGATGCCGAGTGCATTGCTGAGCGAAGCTGGAGAACGGTGACTCAAACGAGGTGCGTTTCGCTGCGATAGCGACAGAATTTCGCCTTACTTGCCCTTGCACGAGGGCCTACGAGGCACTCGGAGAATCCTGGCGAGCCTTTGTGCTCGGAAAATCCCATTACATTACACGCGAAATCTATGTTTTCGGTTCTTCGCAGCCAGGAACAAATTGAGCACCTCGCGAAACTTACAACAACAACAAAAAAATTCCAAGTGCCAGGACCTCATAACCTCGTAACCAAATCCAGAGTAATTTTCGTTCGCGCTGGTCGTCGACTACACAGCCAGGGACGTTTCCAGCGTGAAATGGCAGAAAGGGGATCGGAATGTTCCAGCACGGATTCCGTTGGTGGAAATCGGGGCCAAAGCTCTGGCGAATTTCACGATCGCGGCAGGGGGATTCGCGTCGCCTCGTTTGAAGGCCGGGACGCAAAGTTAACACGACGAGCCGTTTCGGTAGTTAGTTAACGGATCGTTGCAGGGGAGGCGTCGATTTGTCAAATGGATTTGCCGAAAGTTCGGAAGGTCGGGATTTAGCGAGACAGATGAATCACTTTCGGGGAATGGCGGGCTCGGTTGACGAGTCATAAGATACGCACACATCCGCCGGTCCTGACGATGGAACCGTATTTGCTTAGGGTACAGGCTTTTGATTAGTGTTTAGAGCGCAGAATTCGGGACCGTGTTCGAATTTGCGTCGGGCGTTTTATTAGATTAGACGCCCGTGCTGCCTGTCACGCTCGAAATAATAGTCGGCGTTGGTTGGCACGGTCGAAGTAGTAGTGGCCTGCCATGGTGAGACGCGAAAGAGTCAAACAGAATATCCAGACTGCAAATACACGAACGGAGAATAGAGACTTAAATTGAAGCGTACTTCGTTTTTGCATATTTTAAATGTCCATGATTTCGCACGCGTCCTTGTAGATTTTCGTATATTCACGTTCATCGTGAATGCATAAATATCCGCGATCTAATTATTAGCATCGACGAGCGCAATTTATTTCAGGGTTTTCCGCGAGTGGGGGCAAATAAAGTAAAACAAAATAAGACCGTGCTTCGGATGTGATATTTTTCATAATTAACGGTCCAATTTACTTCCGACGGTACCGGTTAACCTATTAACACGCACATTCTAACACGCACACGCTTCGTACATTGAAACGTCCCGATAGTGAATTATTTCCCCCGGTAAATTACTAGGGATCCTCGGGCGCGGAACAAAAGCGGAAAAAGTGAGTGCAAGTGGAAATCACTTTTAAGAGAGGAGGGAGAAACAAAAGAATAGGAACCCGCGACATCGACTGAATCTCGGGAGTCGGCAAAGGAAGCAGACAGGAACTATCAATAATAATGTAACAAGCTCAAAGGCGTTATTGATTGCAGCGTTATATGCTTCACACTTCGTTTACCGCCGACTCTTTCCGTTCCTACCTTATTACGATAAAAGCTTTATTAAATTTTACTGTCTCGCCGGGCCGCGCCAATTTCGCTCTTCCCGTGGAAAAAGGTGTCGTCGATGTAGATCTACGAATTGCTTTGTTATCAGTTGTTTTTTAGTCGATACACTCCAGTTCCGTGCACGCGATTCTCACAAATAGAATTCTCTGGCTATACCTCGTTACGATGTGTATCAATCAAAAATTATAAATACTCGACGAATCCTTGAACATACGTATTAAAAAGCTCGAAATAGTAACGATAAAATGATCGTGTGCTTTAAATAAATCTAAATCAATTAAATAATATCTTAGTACAGACAGTTAAATCTATCAGAAATGTAGCCAAATAATTATTGTCCTCTTTATCGATCGAAATAAATGCCTAACATTCCTACCGCATCCATTACGTGCTTCGTAACGTTGTTCCAGGTAATAAAAACGCAGCGTTAACGGCGTTTCGCGTTTCCAATTCTCTCCTTCGCCTTCGTTTGACGCGAAACTTACAAAGGAGAGCAATAAAGGGCGCGCGGGCACGTAACGAGTGCGCGGCACCGGTTGAAACTACGAAATAATGGGTGTTCCGATAATCGGGAATCTACACCCGCGGTTTCTCACTTATTGTGTTCTTTTAATTTAACGCGAATAATACACGGAACACGTGAGAAAGTAATTAAATCGGCGGGGCACGGAATCCTTAAATTGGTTTCATTATGCCATGAGAGAACGTCCGGGAAACAATGCAACGCGCGCTATTTGCGCTCGCAAAATGCGTAGCCGATAATGCAACAGAAACAACGACGAGATAAACAATATTAAACGCCCCGTTCGGATTTCAGCTGGAAAAGACGCGCGCAAATTAGCGATCGACTACGCGAGAAATCAAGAGAGCGGTCTGGTGTTTCGGTAGGTATTAGGTTATCCTAAAAATTTCTATCGTTTTATTAACTCTAAACCTACCTATTTCTACCTCTCTTCCAGTTTCTCTTTTAAATGTCTTTCAAGTTGCATTCGAAATATATCTGTTCAGTTCAAAGCTCCTCGGTATCGGAAATTTTTCTGATTTTACTATGATCTCCACAGGATAACGCCTTCGCGACTCGAATCTTTAAGCAAATGCAAATACACGAAAATCGATTTTGTTATCTGGAACTACCAGACTGCCGTTTTAAACGCGACACGCAATGGTTGGGAAACGTTGGAGGAAATTTAAGATAATAACGCGAAGCAATTGTAACGAAAACGCCGCGATAAGGAATGGTTAATGCATGGTTTGACCAATTAACAAGATATCATAACTGAAAAAGTGCCAGACGTAAGTCGACGCACGATAAAACATGCAAATTTTTGGAGGGGTTTAATTATCACGCGCGTAGAAACTGTGTAAAACAACAAATGCGTAGACGTACTGTTGCCGATGTTTACGTAAACCGTTGCAATCGGAATATTAACTCGATCGGAATAAAACAATGGGAAAATTGTTGCAACGCGAAACGCTGCGGTTTTATATAGAGCGTATGTCGAAACTCGTGCAATTACACGATTTCTATCCGAAAAAAAACTGTTAATTTTAAAGCTACCATGGTTCGTAACAAATTTAATCTTCGACGATTAAATTTGTCACGGTTTAAACGGTTGATAAATCGACCCGAGCTCGAATTACCTTGGATGAAATAATTACTCCTTTTTACGCGTAAATTAAAAAGCAATTCACTGGCACCGTTTCACACGCAAAATTGATGCGGATTATATAAATTTACCAAAACGTTAAGAATCGAATAAAAAAATTATCTTTAACCAATGTTTATCTTACTGTAACAGAGACAGTAGAAAATAATCGAGCAAGAAACACGGCAAAGTTTCCATAAATTTCTTCAACGATCCCGGTTCCAACAATTGTCGCGCCACCCTCATCGGCCAGTTCAACTCAGATTTAATGAAAAAATGCAAGATGTTTAGGATCTCGAATTACAAAGCACACGGATATCATCTTAATCCGAACGGTTATCCGCGAGATGCCGGATCGCAATTAAGAATTTCTTTTTTCGTTGCGAAACATTCTCGTTAAAAAGTTCGTAACAACGGTGCACCCCAAGGGAACGACGCCCACCCTTTATTTTCCATGACCTGTCTTATTAAAATCACCCTCCCCCTTCTCTGCAGCCCGAGATTGCGGTGCTCCCCTTATCTATGCATTATGCACGTGCACAGAGTGTATATTAACGACACTTATCACGTCATGGTACTTACGCCCAATGAAACATTGAACAACCCCACGGATAATATCTTATTCCACCGCTACATTTCACCGAAACACTGCGCGTATTCAACCGTTCCCGAAACCCAAGCGCGAATTTCGTAATAATTTCATATTCCACGGTATCCCAACGACATAAATCATCCTATGGAGATGCGCAGCGATCGCATCCGCAGTCGCTAAGATCCTCCTGCAATATTGACCGATAACTACGCGGGAACGCGAACACGAGACCGAAATCATTTTAATATTCGTTCGGTACTCGCGTTTCTGTTAAAAATTGTTTTAAAAACGTAGAATGAATTTTTTATATACCCTAGTATTTTCATCCCTTCGACGATATTTGTGTGTCGAAGAAGAGACTTCGTCTTTCTAGGACCTGTTCGAAATTATATCTAATATTTCAACTAGCAATTGCATCGTATAGCAATGCCTCTATAAAATCACCAGATTGGTATTGTTTTTTTTTTATATATTACACGTGTAATAGTTCATCTCTCGAAGGTCTACGAAGAAATAATTATGAAACAATCGCTCAAATTCGATCTAGATATCCGGAAAAATTCTTTTTCTCCATTTGGAAAAGAATTCACCCGAAGCATCCCGATAAAACTGATAAAGCGATAAAATTCGTAAAAATTGTCATCCCTTTCAGCTCTCGGAACCGTTCAGCCCCACTCCAGCCACGTTTCGTTGATACTCCCTGTATGGTTAAGCACGGCCGGTTAAGATAAAGACAAGGCATGATCGCGAAGAAACGCACACGACGCGCGGAATGAAATTTTGTTAAGAGGCGGCGCGTGCTAGCCGCTCCTCCTGGTCGCGATACGCTCTCCTCGTACAATATACCGTCGAGTGGGTAGTTTATCTTGGCGGACGGGCCACGCGTTATCGACGCGCGTGTTCCGTAAAGTATGGGTTCTCGAAGCGATCCTCCGCGATGAAAAATGGATAGAGGTCGACGGGAGCGGAGGTCCGAACAGGTTCGAGGGTTTTTAGCTCACGTTCTTCCACCCGCTGAGTTCGATCGAACTCGCGGCCGTGTATCTTCTTCCTTCCTACGCGAAATTGATCTCCGAAGGACGATTATGGGGTTTGTTTAGTTGACGTACTTCTCTTCGGGTACCTTTAAGGAACGCAGGCGATCGATGATTATTTATTCACCGGGGAAAACCGCAGAGGTAGCAGGGAATATCCTCATCGTGGTGCAAAAGTTCGTCCTCTTGTCCTTCCGGACGCGACTCAAGGAATATTCTGTTCGCGTTCCACGCGACAAATAATATTGCCAATGCAACGAAGAAGGACGACTGCGTTACACTACTTTCGGACACGTTACGTTTAGTATCGATACTCTAGATCGGAAGACTTACCGAATTTTTATCGAAAACGAAGAAATTCACGAGCAAAGTAAAAGGGACCCGTTCCGCGACCTATTACGAACCATTCTTCCCGGAAGGACTTCTCGTATCGTTTCGTTCGAGATCAAGCACGGACAGGATTAAACAAAAATTTAATTCAGCTCGACGAGCCGCGTTTCTTCGCGATCGTGTCTTGTCTTTATCTTGGCCGCGTCTAGCCGCGCGGAAACTATTAATGAGACACCCCGGATGTAGTGGTGGTCGCAGGGGGGGTTTGGGAGGGATTGCGGCACGAAGGGATGGCAGGCTTCGTAAGTTCGGTCGCGCCCTAAGAAAACCCTTGGCGAACGGGCTTATCTCGAACGCTGGGCCACCTTCCGGGACGAACTTTCCTTATCGCTTCGTTCATCGTCCTCATCGAGGGGGAGGGGGAGAAGAAGTTTGCTTTCCGGATAACGAGGGAACCTTCTAAGCGGGACGCCTGCAGCGATTCGGCCAACTATGAAAACGCTTGCCCCGATCTAGCTCCCCGTGACTTCCATGAAGATGAACCCTCCTCCCCCAGGTGGTTATTTTCTTCGGAGATGACTTCGATTGCCCCCCTCCTCGGATAGAAAGAAAGGAGGCTCGCGTGGACGGGGAACCTGGCCAGAAGGGGGTTAAACGTTCGCTGGAAGATTTTACATATGGAAAATGGAGGGGGAAATTGCAGGGGTCGTAGTCGGATCTTATTAAAGGTGACGGCGGGGTGTGTGTACATATTCGCGCAACTTCGGAGGGGAGTATCGTTCTTCCTGGTCTCGAATGGATCGAAGTTCAATTTTGGCGTGTAATATATTTAATTAGAAATAATGATGCTCTCCCGAATGGGGCCAATTCGTAGGTGAGTATTGTTCTTCTTGTTCCTGGACGGAGTGAAATTCAATTTTGGAATCCGACGACGTACGCATACGACACTCCTTTAATTAGGAATAACGAGTTCCTCTGAAACTGTAATCCGTTTGAAATTTAAATGTCGACAGTGCACGGATCCTATTCAGCGAATGCGATACATTTAATGAAAAATAATAAATTTGCAAAATTGGTAACCTGTTCTAAATATTACGTATCTGTCTCTCAGAACAGAGAGATGGATATACCTCTATACCTCTATAATGATATATAAAATACATTCGATGTCTCGCATCGACAAACCTATTTTAGACTTGAAATGCGGTGGAATTATCCACGAGGCATCGTCACGTCGCGACTAGACCGCGGATTTCATGCATTTATGGCGGGCGGTAATATGGAAATCGTACATAAAACGTATGCAGAATATATTTCAGAAAATAATATAATAATATTAATATTTCATTCTGCGCAAGCCCGTACCTTCTGTATACGCTTAGTGTGCGGTTTCCGGATTTGCATACGCCATAAATGCACACCATACGCGGTCTAACCGTGACGATTCAACTAGGTTAGGACGTAAGATGTTTAGAGATCTTCGAGCAGCGAAGCAGACGATAGCGTTACGATTATCCTTCCGACTCGACGCGAAGTACTTAGCAGAAACGGACGCGAATAGAAACATGCCGAAGCGATTCATTTACTTATACATATATTTATTAAACCAAACAGACATTAAGACAAGCTCTCTCTCGACCTGAAATATAATTCCCTAGAATAAGAATCTGTACTCTGTTGAACACGATAAAATCATTTTCTCCCTCTCTGCCGCTTCCAAGGATCCAAATGACATCTCTGCTAGATTCGCGATCGGAAGTTACGACTAATGCCCTCCCTATATTATGTACACACAGCGAAACCGATCGTCCCGATGTGGTCGATGATTTCCACGACAATGGGACGTTCTTCTATCCTCGGAAGATTTCTTCGATTTCCATCCCTTACCCTCTCCCCCTCCTCCCCCCCCCCCCCACGTGAACGAGGAAAGCTTACGCGCACGAGAAGACACGGAGGATGGCGGCTGGGGAGGGGTGGTGGTTCATTTGAAAACGAACGTAGTAGACGACGAGTGAAATCCGAAGGCCTGCTAGATTCCAGGGAAATGGGGTTGCTGGAAACTAGCGGTGGATGGCTAGGAGGGTGGATCGAAATGGAGGAGATCGAACGGCCGGGAATTAGACGGGATTAGCGATTCTCTTTTTCAATCTCGCCCGGGAAGACTAGAGGGTTCTTTTTTTTTTTTTTTCTTGTTGGAGGGAGGGTGCGCGCAGAGGAGTAACCCGAGCTCCCGAGGGTGGATGATAGCGACGGAGTTACGGTGTACACGAATAATGAAGTCTTTTGGGCGTTTAACTGTCGTGTTGATTTTGGAATTCCACGGACGTGCTTCGAACAGAGAATAGCTTATGATCGCGGAGTAAATGTGTTCGGAAATAGTTTGGAGAATGGTATGGAAGAGGGTGGCCAGGGTTGATTCGATCCGAAGAAAATGCATGAATCGTTTAGAACTAGTTAATAATTTTTTGCGTCGAGTTGTAGTTTGATTCGACGACGTTCATTATTTATTTTATTTTTTCCATACTTTGTACTAGCATTTGAACTTTCTGTTATTTTTCATTCATTTAGAGAGGTCCGATTTTCGAACAAATTGATTTTAGGCCAATCATTCGCTAAAATGGATCTTGCGATATTTGAAAATTATTTAACATTGTTCCCATCACCCGCGAGATAGCATAATTTTCTCTCGAGCTCGAGACGCTAAAAGTGTCTAAGCCAGCAAGAATGTTCTCTCGGCAAATTCCTCTACCCGGCGACTAATAAATAATTTTCCTCTGGTTCGTATTTTCATTGAAAATCGAAGTCCCTCCGGAAGGAGCGAGATTTTTAATTACGAACTGGATAATAAGATTTAATCGACGCTATACGAGTTGTAAAAGTTCCGAACCGGCCAGACAATAATTAATCACTGGTGCACACCGACACACGAACACCTCCCTCCCCACGGAAAGCCGGAGAAGGGGGCATTTCACGAGAAACGAAGCAAGAAAAATCGAGTTAACTTCTTATTATTACACCGGATCCTGTGATTATCTTTCATTAGTATCCGCCGTTTCATTTTCTTGCGCAATGCTCGCAAGAAACGAGCGGGCGCTGTTCCCGTATTTTCGCGATTATCGATAATAATTCCTCGAGTCGTCGTGCCCCCGCCATTAGTGCGATCTGCGACCGGAATGCTCTTATTTCCGCTCGGTTATCGACGATATTCCTTCGAATTCTCTTTCCTGTGTCCGCGTTACGCCGTATTAGCGCGAAATTGCTGGCCTGGTCGGTCGTAATTTTCATTCTGATTTTCCAGCAACGTGCCACGAATTCCCTCCTACGCGGAATCTCTCCGAGCCGCCACGTTTCTTGGGTCGTGTTACGGGCTGGAACCTTTGCTCGGCGTCGAAAGTGAATCTTCGAAGCGAACGCGAATCTCGAAGGAATTTCTAGAAAATTTTGAATGTGCACTGCGTCGACTCTGTATTTTCCAAACGGTTCGAAACACTCCCTAATCGTAACGATACTTTCCCCAAACGAAGTTTGATGGCCCGATCTACCCTATTCGTCGCTACCAAAATCATCGTTCTTTAAAGGTCCCCGTTACGTGAAAAAAAAACGTTTACAGCAGTCGTTCAAATTCGTTCGATCGAATACTCTTTATCAGCGACCGACAGTCGAACGAAATACATTTTACGCGATCCTACATTGTAGAGACAATTCGATCTCGATCAAATATCTACGGTACGATTCCGGTATCGACAAATCCGCAAAAAGAGCGCAAATGCATTGTTGCATTTGTGCAAAAAATGAAGCGGGACCACGGAAAAGTCAGTTCAGACCTCCTGAAACCGTTCAAATTTTCTCCTTTTTTTTTTGTTCCGGTCGGAACCCGAAAAAAGATAACTCGACCCAGTTCTCCGGAATTACCTTTATTTTTCGACGGATCGCGAGCGTATTTTTGATCGACGGACAAGGGGCGGGTTGGGATGAACGGAAAAAAAGTGGCGCGGTTGGAAAATGGCACCGCAATCGCGAGATCTAGCTCATCTCCAGGCACGCTCGGGACATATCGTCTGATAGCGGACACCGCGAATAAAGAATTAAAAGACATGATGGACGACGGCTGCCGCGCAACGTGCACGCGCGTATGGTTGATGCACGAGCACGTGCACGCGTATATAGGCGTACGTGTACAAATGTGACAGCTATGGGAATTTATTCGCGATGAGCTTCGCGAATTCTGCGATTTACAATGCGTGAACTCGTCTTCGAAACTGTTCATCATCCAGCCAGAGAGAGTGGGAAAGAGACGGGATGGGCGGGTCGAGGAGGGACAACGGCTGTGCATTTTTATCTCTCCGTTCTCAAACTACTGGAAAATTGATTCGCCGCACGGAAATTTCAGCTATCTGTTAAATTGTATACACGGGAGCATTATGGTCGACTTTAAAAACAACCATCGCCATGAATTGTTCCTGAATTGTTTATTTCGTGAAAGCGGTCTTCCTCAAATTTCATTTTCCCGCGAGGGCTTTTCTGATGATTTATTTCGTTCGTGTCGTGCTCGAGACGAATTAAATCGCATCAGCTTATTGTTAACGAGTTAATGAGTCAATTCGTCTTGAGCTCGTTCCTATTTAAAAAGCTCATGCGATTTAACTCGTCTCGAGCACGACAAGAACAAAATAATTTGAAGAGTATACTCGCGCAGAGCACCGAAAAGGTTAAGCGTTCTCGAGGTGTTCCTGAAATTTTGAAACGAGCGACCAGATATTCTCCGAAGGTACCCTCGCCAATCCCAGAATAAAGAGCACCGAGAAACAATTCAGTTTCCGGAGGAAAGTTTTCCAAACGGTACTCGGGCTGGCTTCGAGAGACACCCACGCTGAAGAGAGACCATTTTCTGGAAGGATTCGCGAACGTTGCAGCGACTGCCAAGAACGGAGAGCCTCGCGAAAAATTTCCACGTCGATAAACGAAGGGTCGAGACGCCCCTGGGAATTCTGGGGCGCGAAATTTCCGATCGTCAGGGTCAAGTGGCGGGACAGGGGGCGCCGTGACGCACGGAATCACGCCTAACGACGCACAATCTCTTGTTTCTCCACTTCGCGAAGGCAGAAATTGCGCTAGGGCTAATTGAAGAGCTCGTTTCGAAAACGTCTTGAGAATCCAATAAATAGAAGCCTGGCTGTACCACGATTTTCCCAGTGATTGCCTAACCTCTCCAAGCTTCGCTGCACGAGGAATTTAACGTTACATTTTTTTTTTGTGTGCCAAATAAATTACTTCTCGTGGAAGTTCATTGTTCGCTGGGAGGATTTATTAAATTTTCATTGAGAAATGTCAAGAGTAGAGTTAATTACGGAAATATGATTTGTAGATTCTGTTTTCAAAATAATTCCGATAAGCTTGTCCCTTTAAAGGGAGCGATTAGGTAAACGAATAACGCGTAGAAATTGAACTTCAACCTCGACAAAACAGGAACGATTAATATGCGATTACTTTCCTAGTCAGCTTAACCGCTAACGCCGAACACTACTCGTAATCTGCCATCACGAATCAGTCATTCCCAGCTGATCGTGTCCAAGTATCAATCGTTAATCGCGATTACCGATCGCTCTGTAATCGCGGATTACACTTCGTCCAACGGCGAATATTCTTTTCTATGATTTACGATCGCGGCACGAGAAGAAGATTGGATCGATGTCGCGGAGTGAATTAACTTCGGTCTTCCGAGCGTCGCGAGAGAGGACGACTCCTTTTCCTTCTTCTTTCATTTTTTTTTCCTCTCCCTGTCGCATCGAATCGCGACGGGAAAAAATTCTGAAAAAACTTCGCGACCTCGATGGGTTCCGTGTCGTGGATTCGGAGAACGAATTCGTGAACGATTATCGATTCCGCGACCCCGCGGTGACACGACCACGTCGAAGATTCCGTGAAACCCGACCCAACGGGAGAAATGGATTTGAATTTTTACGAACGTCCATCGGACCCGATACGAGTCGACGAAACGGTGAATTGCTATGCTTCTGCCAATACGTCAGACTTCGCGAAGGCTACTACGGCATCCCAGGGGGGAGAACTTATTAAATTGCTTCTCCCTCTTTCCGTTTCGGCGGTGTCGTCGATTGTAAATTATTTTAACCATTGACTTTTCGGGATTTTAGAAGCTTTAGTTTGCAATTACGCTGGTCCATTTAATACTCGACTATATCGTTCACCGTGTAAATATTAAATTATTATCTAAATACAATATATTCTGTATTATACGTTATCTGTATCGTACTTATAATAAACATAAATAATTGCAATTCTATAGTACGATTAAATGCATATTATAGAATAAATAGAATTAAATGTGCGTCGTCGGTTTTAAATAATATACAATTTGAGAAACCCACGTGTATCACACACGGTAATTTCTTTCGGGACGTATCCGTTACATGGAAGAACAAAAGTGCAAAACTGTTTTGAGTTCGCTACGTAGAGTAATTTGGAAACACGGTCGCGCGACGGTTCCAAACGGCGATTGGATTCATTTCGGGGGAGGGTTGGCAGCCGGGATAGGAAACAAATTCGCGACTCGTTCGTACACGTGTTCGAACACGGCTGACTTTCGTTACGTATGAACAAAAGAAACGAAACGGAATAAAAGCGACAGCGTGCGCGAGAAAGAGAAATGGCGAGGACCGAGTGTAATTCGCGGAGTGTATCCACCGAAATCGACATAAAAGTGGATTCGATTGGACGAAAAAAGCTGGAAAAATGCGTCTCCCCGGAAAAAAGCTGATTTTCATCCCGTTCGGTCGCCGCCCCGTCGGGGGAAAACCAATCATCGCTTCAAACTTGTATCGCGATTATTCGCGCGTGAAGGCTACGTTACTAATTTCGCCATGCGACTGTCTCGTATTCCTTCTCGAATTTTTATTTTCCATTTTTTTTTTTTTTTTTTTTTAATTAAAAATTGCAACAGCTCGACTTTTGCATCGCAAGTTTTGATCATTTTTGTACAACGCGCTTCGGGAGCACTTTGACTGATATAAAATATTCCTCTTCACAGCTAATCCTCTATCTCGAACGCAGTTTTCCGGTTCGTTAGCTAGCGAGTATGTTAAAGAAAAAATTCGAGGCAGAACCGGGAATGAAATTTTGTTTGAACGTCGAGGAAATCGAACGTTACTATTTCCATCCGGGGAACTACGGTCTCGTTTTCCATTTCCTGTTTCTAATTGATAATTACAATTGAAAAAACTTGCTTTCACATTTTATCCTCTCCTTTACATAGCGGGGTTTGAACGTTATCAAATTTCAGGTGTTCGCTGCACTTCGAGCACGCAGAAGGAAAAATTATTCGCGAGACAAGTCTCGTTGTTCGTTCGTCTTATCACTGAAAGAGCGCGAGCCTTCGAAGCTCGCGCACGCTCTATTTTCCGAGTAACGGTGAGCATTTTCGTAAAACAAATCCTCGAACGAGAGGAATGTACGTTCACGGGCCCAGCAAGAGTATAAAGATTATCGCCTTTCGGTGTCTGTTCCCTTTCGAAAAAAAAGCGCCGGTATTAAAACAAACGAGCTATGAAACGCAATAAAACACGGGACGAGCGAGAAGTTCGCCGAGCGAGAACGAATGAGGCAATGGGAAACAAATGCATGGGCGTGCGCATGTTGGGCAACATAAATCGCAATCACGGGACGCGGCAAATAAAAAGAGGAAACGAAACGAAAACAAAACAAAAAGAAAGAAAAGTGACAGAGAGAAAGAGAGAGAGAGAGGAAGATCTACGTAACTGACCCCCGACACAACGTAACTTTTTCCAGCCGGTCTAATGCAGCCCCCGTAATTTCTCATTTTCGATAATCAAAACATACGCAAACATAGTTCTGCAATTAAACGGAACATCTTGGTGCTCGAGAAAATACCAGAGAAACGGAACCTTCCATCTTGTTACGTTTCTGTGGTGCCTTATTTGTTTTAGAGAAAAAGGAAAAGATCGCCCATATTCGCTCGCAATTAGTATAAATTTGTCTATCTTTCTTTGCGATTCGTTTTTCGTTGAATTTACTTACTCGTATGATGAATCTCTGTCATTTTTAGAGGAACTAGACGAGGGTGATCGGGAGAGTTCTTACCTGTAACAAACGGAAAAAAAATATTAACCTAATTACATAATAAATAACTCAAGCTATTATCGTTTTTAACTGCTCGATTAAATATTTAACGAGGTTCAAAGGATAGAGTTTACCAGACAAAATGATTGAAACGGTGACCAAAAATTATGCAAAAACACCGTCGGCATTCAAGGAAGCGCGCGACCTAGAGAATGTCTTTTGTGTGCATCCTCGATCGTCTCGACGTTCCGAACAAAATGGAGGGTCCCTAAATAGCCTTACGACTACCCGGAGTAACAGGAAATTCTGACCGAGAACTCTTTCCAGAGCTAATTCCAACCATCGCCTCTTATTGCTCGGCAACCGAGCGTTTGCAAACCATCCCCCTTTGAGGATCATCTCCTAGCGGTAGACCACGGAGAAGCAGAAACTGTAGCGGTTCAAACAATCGCTCTATCGATCGAGGGGATTAAAGAAGGGACGATAGAAATTCTCTCGCGCGCCCCTTGTCGAATAATCGTTCCATTTTCTACGTAAGGAGGAAACAAGACCCGCGAGGGGGGATGAGGAGGGTGAGGTGTACACGCTATCTAAACAATAGTCCTGTTCGAGTACTTTGAAACAATGTGCCCAATGGTCGGAGACTGCGCTTGGGTCGAATATTTGAAACATAATCTAATACGCGTGGACGAATTTTTCATCCCCTACGAGATCATCGATACTGTTCTACTTTTAACGAGTCGTAGCATTATTTCGTCGATTTGAGAAGCACCGAGGATCGCAGTATGAAATCGTATCGATAAGAAATGATCATTTACATTAACACGACTCGAGAGTCCTGGAGCAGTTCAGGTATTGGACGTCTGACACTCTATTGTGTCCTGTTTCTCAAGGCGTCCTGGACAGCGCTCTTCCTCTCCCAATAGACCTGACCCAAAATGCCACGCAATCAAATGAAGATAAACTAGGTAACGACGCCTCGCTCGACCATGCCGAGCTAGAACACGAAATTTGAGGGCGGAAAGACAGTCACTGAATTGTATGTCTGAGAAGTTCCTGGGAGTAGCTTACCGGCAGCAAATTTTGTCGAGGACACATTTTATTACACGGCCTGGAAGAAGGGAATCGAGTATGGTGGGAGAGTTTTACCCGGGATGGTCATTTTAAGGATGTCAAGGTAGACGGACTCTCTTCAATAAAGTGTTGCTGTTTCTTTGCAAACGACAGTTTCATTTGTAAGTTTCTCGATTCTCCCGTCGTTTTAAATCGTGTCTAATTTAACAACAGTCAACATCTGGTAATCAATCTTGGAAACATCCAGGGATCGTTCTATCATCTCTTCGATTTATCAACTCTGTTTACGTATTCCTATTTACATATCCCAGACGCTCTAGGGGTCTGCAAAGTTACCGTTCCAACAACGCGCGTCTACGCGGCTTGGACATCAACAAAGTTACCACGGCAAAGAATCATATACACGCGCTAATCTCTAGCAAACGCTCGACTCTCGTACGTTGATCTACCTATCCTTACATCTTAGGTAATTCCTGGCAGCGTCCATGCATCATCGTAAATTGCAGCGAGGGACCCAGGTGCCTGCAAAGCTGCTATCGCGATAATACATGTGTGTTTGGTTAATCTCCAGAAATTGTTCGGTCAACTCTTCCAGGCCCGTTTATGTACCTTCAGAATCCCAGTAATTAGTAGCTAGTTCGTTATAAATAACGTCACTTAACCCAGAAAGGGTAGACGAAGCTATTGTTCTAAGACAACGTTAGCCAAATATGCATAGAATCGAGAAAGGGCGCAACAATCGAACGTTCGATTAATCGAACTCAATTTTTTCCGGGCCGAATAATTAGCAGCCACGTATACATCGCAACTCAGACGTCGCCAAAGAAATGAACCCAAGACTACCTGAAACCAAACACGCGTAAAATCCAAAAATAGTGCGCTCGAATCGGGGGCGCAGGAGATTGCCTATTTGCAGTTCAACTATCGCCGATTGCGTCGGTTGATCCATCGGGATGTTAACTGCCCTCGCGGGATTGTTCATAAAGGCAGTGAATTTTTAACATGACGATGCGGCGCGCGTGTTTGCGGTTAAGCGTTCCATAAAAAGCAACTCGGTGTCGGAGAAACCAGTCCCGTCGAAAGAAATTCACTCTATTATGGGCAAGTACGTGACGTGACAAATGATCGCTCGATTTCTTAATTAGGCGGTGTACAACAGGATCGGTAGGTCGGCCCGTTGGTAGGTCGTAGCTGTTTCTAGCGGGATACCATAAAGAAAGAATGTTTTGTCGTTCTAACGGCGCCACCGAAGAACTGAAACTGCGTTGAGTGCAAATATCGTTGCGGAAGGAAAAATACTACTCTCACGGGGGACGAACAAAAAGGTACGCATTTTTAGTTTGTCGAGAGAAAGCAAAAGTTAACGATTGTTTTTTTAGAGAACCTATGGAATCGATATCTTTCGATAGTATTGTTGTTTCTACGATTTTTGCGTTACCAAAGGGAAACGTCTACGATAATAATCACGTAACGCTTGGTTTAACATCATTGATTCTAATTCGATGCGCAGCAGCACTGCCAAAAATTCCTTACGCTAACCGCGTATAGTACTTTGTCCGAGCATCGAAGGCAAAACTAACGATTCCCCTTCAAACAGAAATTCACCGCGCAAACGAGGGCATTGTGGCTCTCGGCTCGCGCTACCCGGTTTAAAAATCGTGGAAACAGCGTGTAACACGTACGCAGCCTTCCCCTTCCTCGCCGCGGACGTCACGAACAATTTCAGCCGGCGAAGGAGGCGAAAAGAAAGGGATGAAAGGGTGCGGAAGCCGCGAAGAATGCTTTCCGGAACGGTAGAACTTTTAATTCCGCGTGTTATCACTCCCCGTTACGCCGGGATATATCTTTCGGTTTGCCCTCTTCTGCAGCCCCCCTCCGACTTTCCCATCCTCGTTCCGCGCTTTCCTGTTTCCCTCGGTTTCTTATTTTCCTCCGCCGCGTCCCGCGACGCCCTCATTTCCCTTTTCCACCCGTGAAAACCGCCGCAAGTTTCCCGTAACGAACGCCAAGTTCCTCAAAGTCCGAGGTCAACGGCGGTTTCTCGCCGCGCAAAGGGGATTGAAACACGACGGGGGTTAATCACGAGTTCGCGAGGATGCGTTTCACCCTTCCAGGCGGTCTGCGGGGGTTGGTCGCTGCCTTTTGCCTTTCGATTCGCCACCGTCTTGCTCTTCGATCCCTCTCGTTCTCCTCTCGTTTCTTCATCCCACCAATTTTTCTTCCCCCTTTTTTTTTTCTTTCGTCGCCGCTGCTTTCACGACCGCCTCGGCGAGCCCCTGTTTCTCTCGCGGCATTATCTTTTCCTCCGTGTTTCCTCCTTATTGTCCCCCGTTCCTTTCTCTGCCTTCCATTATCCCCTCTCTGCTCGACAAGCTCGTTTTTCCCTCCGACCGGAATATTTCCGGCTTCGCGGTCCGCTCTATTTTCCGTCCGTTATCATCCCCATCGGATCGAACGACCATCCCCGTGCCCTAACATCGTCGAGTTCCTCGTATCCTCGTATCGCGGTGCTGTTTCGGCAATTTAGCCACGGCAAATGAATGCCCCTCGGAATTTCCATCCTCTCGCAGGAACCGTCTCGCCTCTCGAGAGGGGTTAGCATTTGGGAATTTTCTCCAGGACGATACTAAACGTTTACCGGAAATATTCCATAAGCGCGATTATATTACGTACAGTTAGTCCCGCAAGTATTCGTACCCTCTACGCTATACGCCGTACCCGCGAATCTGGACGATCTTATTGAAATGCGGAGAACGACACCGATTTTCGCGATGGCGCTTCCGGACGAGGCCACGTCGCTCGTAAAATATCCCTTTTTCCTGTCCGGCAGTATTCTTGGTTGGCAGATGGGCCATTATTTCCGCAAAGTGTTATTCTAGCCCCGTGGCGTGATTCGAATATGGTACGTCGAGCGTGTCGCGAAGACGTACCGTGTTGTTCCTATGCCAACCCTCGGAAGAAACAACGGAACCCCTCGCCAGAAAACTTTCCCACCGTTCTGGGATCGTATCCGGTTTTACGTACGATGATTCGCGAAGCTATCGTTCCGTTACTACCTCTGGAGTGGACTGACGTGTCCAAAAACTGGTCGCGGACGCTCCCTTTCGGTTGTAAAAAGATTGTTTTTTTTATGGGGTTCGGGGTGTAACTCGAAGAAGAACTGTTGCGCGAGGGTCAGTACTATTTTATCAGAGATCTTTGGCTACCCAGAAGTTCCACGAGTCGAAACGTTATGGGACCCGAGAAGAGGATACTTTTTTTTTTAATATTTTCGTCCGTTTTAGATTGGCCCCGCGTCACTGGGAAACTGGAGGAAATTGGGCGACGAGTAAATATTTTAATGTTAAACTTGAAACGATCCTCCTCAGGAAAATATTTTAATATGTAATATGAAAAAAATTGAATGACCAACTGGGAAAACCTAGAAACCCAAGGTGGCGATGGCAAGGAAGCTCTGTTTGAAATTAAACGATACTTGGTCACATTTATAAATTTTATTTTGTCGAGATCTTGATTCTCGAATGATTTAGCTTCGTTTTTAAATTGAATACCATCTAATTTTCAATGTTGAAATTTTCGAAACTGGCTGCGCAAATGTTTCATAATGACCGATACTAGAGATTTTTCATCGCTCCGTTTCGCGCTACTTTAACCTTTCCATTCATAAAGGCCAATTACCCATTGAAAATGCATAATGCATCAGAATTCGCGAAATTCCCAGACCCGACGGAATAAAAGATTTACTGTGATTTATCAGGACGGAAACAATTTGCGTCGATTACTTGATTGCGTGATCGAATGCCCGTACCGACGAACGCTTGATATTAACGCGAAATACGGTCAAACTCGATGTCATTCGATTACCGTGTATCGTGTAAATCTCAAATTGAATATTATCACTGCGTTTTATCATATTTATACATTGCATTGACGCATCGTATCGCAGGAAAAATTTCAGTCGATTCTGTATCAAAATAAACACGACTTTGTCGTTGTCTGGTATAACATGACGTAAGTAAACGTTAAAACCAATTATTTCATTCGAGGAACTGGCGGAAATAAAAATAAAATATTTCCAGGAATCTAGGAATGAATAAATTATATCGCGTTCCTCGAATTCTTCGATCGTTCTGTCACTTCTGGACGTTCCTTTAATAATAAATCCAATTTAATAATAACTTAGACGGCGAAGCTTAATAAAATAACCATCGTCGACTCGTGTTTTAGTCGAGAAGGTACGTACGTAAGTGGATTGCTTCAACATAAATCGCTCCGGTGCTTCGCGAACCATATTTTTGTCGAATATTAAACGCGAACGGCTGGGCGTGCCACGCGTAAAATTCATTTCTCATTCGGTACGTCCGAAAAATAAAAAAACAAAGAAAAATCAGAAAAAAACACAATGCGCGTCCACGCGACCGCGAAATGCTGATAAAAAATATTTGATGGCGCGGTGTGCACGGACAGATTCTATCTTATTTTTTTTTTTTATATGATCGCAGATTATCCTTTAAATATCCCGTCTTCCTTTCTCCCGGCGATACTAAGCGAATGACGAAGGAACGAAATGTCGATGCTGGAAATTGATAGCGATCGTTCGTGGTAGCTTCGCGATAATAAAAAGCTGTGATGTTTACATTACAGTGGTGGCAATACCGTTAATTGATCGTGCAACGTTCAACGTGTTCATCTTTTATACATAAACGCGAAGGTAGAATTATAAATATAAATAAATATACTGTTACTTGGACTCGAGGGAAGGTCTATTCGATGTTAACGAAGGATGGTTAGCGTTTTTACAGTTACGATACTTGATAAAAATTCTGCGAAACTAAGGAGGCGATAAGGAAACTATGCAATCAGGTAATTGGACGATTTCAAATGACTCGTACGCTATTCGTTTCGTGGTGAACTCTGAATTGCTTTGTATCGAGGGTTGCTTATAACTCTACAGGGTGTCTCTAAAATCTGGACACGTAGGAGACAAAATGAACAATTTCGAAAAAAATTTGAAATAATTCCAGCATCGCACCGAAATCCCAACTTTTATCAGGCAAAAAGGAGAACAGGGGAGGAAGGGGTTTAACATCCATCTCTTTGTTGTTACTTAAAGGGTTGCAGGTGGTCGTCTATTCATCGAAGAAACGAGCCACGCTCGTCCCGGGACCCGATGAGTGACCCTGGCTGACCCCGAGCGACGAGCGCGCGCGGAAGATCAAGAGTCTAGACCAGCCCCAGAGGCGAACTCGAAAAAAGCGAAGAAGAGCGTCGTGGTAAGACACGACCAGCGTCGGGGTGCGTCCTGAGGGGACCGTACCTTACGTGGATCCACTCGAAACCGACCTAGCAGCCTAACCGCAAGGCTCGAGACGTACAGACTTACTGAGACAGGGGCCGGGAGGGAAGGAAGGCTGCACAGACGATGAAACGAAAGATAAAGGTGTGCTGGGGGATACTCGCGTGGGAAGGGTTGCGATCAATCCAACGTACGGAGCAATTTAAAACAATTTCTCGAAAGCGATCGGGTAAAAGGAATTGCGAGAATTCTTTTGTTCGCTCGCGGAGAGTGAAATTTGGTTCGACTTGGAAGGAAATAATTGCACGCTACTGTATTATATTAATATTATAGAATTAATAGGACATAGTAGAATCAATCGTAGATCCTCTTTAGAGAAATAATCTTAGGAGGGAAATTAGAATATCGTTACGAAGCGATTCGAAATAAATTTTAAAGTCAACAAAAGGATAAGGAAAACGTATATCGAAGGGATAGGAAGAAACGCGCCGTAGGGACGCCTCACACGCGACGAAGGAGCTGCCTCGCGTACGCGAACAGCCTCGAACGGCGGAGGCAACATTTCACGGCGGTTCCCCGGAAATTCTCCCAGCGAAGCTGTAAATATTTATACCGTCGGAGCGTGAGAAAATTCTGAAGCACGGGGGCCACGCGAGGGCGCCCTGTTCGGCTACCCCAGGCTTGCCAGCGAAAGAAAAGCCTGGAAAAAGACATTCGACCAGGATGAAGACGCACGAGGCGTTCATTATAAAATGTGCTGCGAGTCCATCGCCTTGGAAAATTGAGTCTACGCCTGTGACGTTTTCTCTACGGAAAGTTTCATTGGCGACAGGAAAATACTTTTGTATTCATTTATTTTCAACGGCTGTCGCATCGATCGAAAACATGTACGATGGAAAAATCGTTTCGATTCGACCGTGGAAAATAGCACAGCGTGCGTTTCAACGAGATTTCAGGGGAATCGTTTATCATGGTTAAAAATTTGACTAAAACATATATCGGTAGAAAGCTCCGAAATACTTGAACTCTATATTTCAGCTTTCGGCTGGAATTGGATTCTTACCGCCAATGCCTCGAAAATATCTCTAATCATCAAGCATTTCCTTTCTTTTTTAACCGACTTCGAAAAGGGGGAGGTTACCCAATTCGACACGCATGTTTTTTTTCCGTCGATCAAGTTTATATTAATTAAATTCACGATCCTCGGAAACATCGTCCTACATCTCCTCGTCTATTTCCACCAGTCCTACCGCAAGATAAACCACGCGTAATGATCGATCGAAACCGAATCCTTCTCGAACCGAAGGAAGATGGCCTGACGCCACTCGCGTGACGAAAGCCTCGCGTCGTTTCGCGGAAGTTGGAAACTCCGGTGGCTCCACGGTTGGCCCGTCACCCGTGGACCTTGGCCTCTGACACTGGCCCCCCCGACACCGATGAATGAAACCCGTCGGGAGCATTTCGACGGTTTATCGCGTCGATCGTTTCGCTGGCTCCCTCCTTTCTGCTGGTGTCGTGCGACCGGAATTCATTAATCCGCTTTTTCACCTCTGTCTCTCTCTATCTCGGCTCGCGGGTCGCGCTCGTCGCGCCGGGTTTTGTGTCCTTCGTGGCTAAAATGACCGGCCGGTGTGGTTTTGCAGGCTTGCTCCGGAGGGGAACATTCTTGTTGTTTGTTGGAAAAAGGAAGGGTCGGACGCTGCATTGTCCCGTGGGCGTGTTAAGTTGTGTAATGGAGGACGAAGAGGACGGAGATTGTCCTGTATCGCGATCTGATTAAGGACTCGTTGAATTAAGGGTGGAATTTAATTTTTTTCTTGCGAGCAGACGATAGTTTGGTACTGTTACTGGGACTCAATGTGCCTAGGTTACGAGGTATTTTAATATTTCGAAGTTGGAACTCGTTACTGGGCCATTTATGATTCGTTGAGTCTGTGTTTGAAGTAAACACGTCTGTTTGGTAACGAGGTATTATAGATGAAATATTCTTGTTAAGAAAAATATTGCCCGATCTATCGAAAAAGGAGTAGAGAGTCGATAAGCAGCGGCTTGTTTTGCACATACCTTCCAAAGCGTTCTCCTCGTTCCATTTCGAATCCAAAGTTCGTTACCCATAGTTTAATTGCACTGTGCGCATACGAAATCGTACGGGCAGCTTACGAATTACCAGATGCTGCTCGAATTCTGGCGCATTATTACTCGAGGACGATTAAATATTTCAATAGAGCCTGCTCGCTGCGTTCGTAAAACGCGGCGCGGCGTCGAAAACCTCCCGGGAAATGAAGTTGTAATTAGGAAAATTAAGAAAAGCATGGCCTGTAACGCGAACGTAATTAACATCAAGCCGAGAAATGAAAAATAAGCTCCTTCGCTGTTTACATGGAGAGATTAAAAAATATTCCGGTTATCTAGCTGCAAATGCGCTCTCGCATTCAACGTTGGAAGCATTAAGAATTAAGGATTTCCTTCGAACATCTTTCGGTATAATTTATGGTCCTCGCTGGTATCGCGAACCATTATCATTACGATTATTACGTGTACGCTTCTCCAGCGCATTATACAATTACCGAAGTGTACGGCAACATCCTCTCGTTTTCTTGGAACCTCTTTGCGAACTGTCTCGTTCTAAGAAATGAATAATACGTTTGAACGAAAAACTGATTCGCTACTTACCGAAATTGCACCGTTAAAAAGGAATACGTAAAGTCAGACTGTACGAGAATTTTTCTGTTTTACCGGATTAAAACTTCTCGCGATGCTTTGCAATCATGTGAGCCGTAGTCATTCGTTACTAATTGTTCGCGAAATCGATACCACGGCCTGCAAAATATTTCAATCGATTTATTTTTCGAAGCAATTAACGTCGATAATCTTCCACGTCGCGTTTCCATCGGGTCCCAGTGGGCATCGAAAGATTGATATTCAGTGGCTGACCATAGCGTGCACACTCGCTAATCGAATCATACGGCGAAGGAAAGGTTTTGCCAAGCTGTTCCATCGCGTCCAATTGTTCGCCTAGCCCACGTTGCAACGTGTACACAAAGGGAAGACAAAAGCTTCGGGAAAAGAGGAAGCGGTTCCAGGGTCCGCGATCCCTCGGACAAAGTGGGCCAGATTTCATTTCCCGAGGCAGGTTCACCTGTCCCGAGGAGAACCCTCCGCGATGCGCCACTTCCGGCCACGAATCTACTTAAACTTCCAAGGGCTCGCAAGGTGCAGACGATGAGGCCACGTAGGAGGGGAGAACACCGAAAGATGGTTCCGGTGCCTGCCCCGTGTGGGACTCTCCCACGGCGCGGATCCTCACCTTTCCTCGATGCAGCCTTTATCGCCCCGCGAAAATCTAGCCTAGCCATCGACGTCATCCGACGACGATAATTAGTAAGCCCCAGTCCGTCTTAGGAAAGGAAGTGCAACGCGCTCGCCATTACGGCGCGCGGAGCTGCCATCTTGTCGAAACGCTTGGGATACTTTCAAATAAGACGAACTATTTATAAGGATTCTTTTAGCTCATTCCAGAGCTTTTAATACAAGAAACAATTTGAAAGACGACGCGAACACTCTGTGCCTCAACATTTACGACTCACATATGAAACTTTTGCACGGTTAATAAATTAGACGGTTTCGCATCGATGAAAAAAAAAGACGTATTAAAAATCATTTTATTGTCCCAACGCGCGGATATCGTTCCTGGAAACATGTACTGAATATTTATCGACACCTTCGGCTCCGTTCCACGGTATTTGCAACGTGTGCAAACCCAACGTTTGTTATACTCTTCAGCAACGTATGATGCAGGAACGTGACTCGATGGAACACAGACGTTTATGATTCACGGTGTGCACAGTGCCCCTATCGCTGAGTACTTCAGGTTCCATTCAATGTTACCTAACTATGTTTGCTTAACCCCTTGGAATACAAACACTCGTTACACTTAAGCGACACATGGCGAGGGGGAGGAACGTCCCGCGCGGAACACGTGTCCCCTCGACACACATATATTTCTGTTATAATATTTCGACGATTTTATCAATTTAATTAAAGTTCCGTCCCTCTGGAGCGACGCCTCGACCGTTATCTCTACTTGTCTACAAGGTTTTTACATGTTTCTTCCGCGACACCATTGATCGTGGCTTCCTAAAAGTTTCACGCGATAGCTTGTACGGTTTTCGAGAAGACGCGTCATTTTTTCGACGAGGAAATATTAATTTATCGGAGAATTATAATGAAGATCTTCACGAAATGAACGAATTATTGCAAGGAAGCTTAGGAATTGTTTCGAAATTAATATAGACACGAAAGCTAGAAAAATAAACTTTTTTCGCTCCTTTTTATTCGAGTCCTCTTCAACTGAATATTCGCCATCGGTGATAATTCTCTTTCCAGAGAGAAGCCAACTGCCCGAGTATTAAATATCGAAGAATATTCGCGGGAGAACCTGTATTCACGAAAATGGAAAAATGGTTTCGTTCAGCCAGCAACTGTAATCGAATCATCCGCGCGCTGGCGTCTTCTTTCACAATCTTTCTTTGCTCCCATAACATCCACTTCTTTTCCTCGTTTCTTTAATCCAACGCTGCGCGAGCTTCCTTCAATTAACTGTAATCTTCTTTCATCCACGCAACGCGAGCCAACATTGCGGATATACTTGAGTAGCCATTCTCGATGTGGTTTCATGGAAGCACTCCCTCCTCGTTAATGCTCCGCGGTTTTCGGACCTGGTATTCCCGGCATCGGAGCTTTCCGCGTCGGTCTGGGTTTTAACTTTCAGCTTTCCAGCCAATGCCAACGCTAACTCTATCAAGAGTCACGATAATTGCGGGATGAAGATTGTATCTCGAAGTGTAATCTCTGCTCGAAAGGGCTTTCTTATACATTTTTATTGCGCGATGCATTTACAAGCATTTCGTTCGAGAGATATTTAAGTGTAACATTTTTCCATTGAAGTAATACATACTTTGATTATACCGAGAAGAAGAAAACGAAGAAGAAGAATTTGTTTCTCTTAATAGTAGAAATATTTAAAAATATTGATATGTAGTAGAATTTATGCTATATTGTCTCGAAACTATAAGTCCAAATTGCTTCGTTTAATCGGACTCTATGTTATACAATGCATCGGATATTACCGGAATTAGAGTATTTAAATAGGAATGGTATTAATTTACGGTCCAATAATGGTACACCTCCGCACATATGTTCAACGCGAAGCATCATTATGATCCAGGTTTACGATCATTCGCGTATTGACTGAGGTAAAACGCACGATACTTATATCCGCGAGTCAAGGTTATTAATTTCTCTGTTACCTCGATATAGTCGAACGATTCGCCTGGTATAATAACCGAGATAAGGTGTTTCGATATTTCTCGCCATACATTTCGGTTCGATGTTATCCATAAAATTCTAAATTTATAAATATCAGAAAAGCAAACGGGTCTACCAAGTATATTAAACAGCGAGAAATGTTTGACCAACGCATTTTACCTGACGTAGATATAAATTGTTTGCTTAAAATAGACAAATCTTCGTCGACCTCTATAATTTGGCCAACGACTGTGCACCGAAGGGAAACAAAAGAACGAGCGACCAAATATCACAATCGATAAACGATACAAACGACGAAACAACAAGAACTGTTTCACGCCGAACACGAGCACACCTTTTACAACCCCGAAACGAGTCCATTATTCGAACTGTATGTTTCCAATTAACTCGATTAATCGACGTGCCATACGAGGACCACTCGAGCCACCGGGCTGCGTATCCTTTCAGAATCGACCGAACGATTCGAGTTCCTTTAGGAGAGCCCCACCAGGAACGTGACCCTCTTCGTTGCGTCGAATAAACATACCGAGTATATAGGAGAATGTAATGGGCCATTAGAATTTAATTTTTTGTCAACGTAATCGTGGTGAACGTTTAAACGACATCACCAATCGTGTTCAATTATACTCTTGTTTAACTTCATTCGAATTACAAACATCGGATGCATTCGTGTTTTATTAAAAAAAAAAAAAAAAAAAAAAAAAATCGTAATCTTTGATCGTATAAAGATTATAAATATGTCAACTAATAATAAAAATTCATAATCGATGGTGAAACCTAGCGACAGTGTTCTATCCTGCTAAACTACCCTTCGCCGCCTTCGCCTTCTACCATATTCTCCGACTTCGAAGCGAAGAGTTAATCGACAAAGAATTAATCTGTTCGTTCCCTAGAAATTGGATAGCCTTGTTTCTCCCCAAAACAATCGCCAGGTCCCAGTAGCCACGGTCAAAGAGGGAGCCTTAAAATCTTAATCAGCGTAACAATCGCGTTTCGATTTATTTTCTCTCCCTCCCGCGAGAAATCGTTTCCTTTTCGGTTGGCAGGTTGTATAAATTTCCCGTGGTGGACGCAGACAGACGGTAGAGTCGAACGAGACGGAATAATTCACCAGCACCTGGCCCGGGTGCAGCTCGGTGTTTGCCCATTATTTATTCGAAAATTCAACGTGGGTGGGGGGCGGGGGAGATGGCGGTGGCGGAGGCGACGTTGAACCGGTACCGGGACGGTGACTCACGTAAGAACAGGATGAAAAACGACTGGCCTCGGGGTTTCACAGGAAGTGACGTGGCGTTCTCCCGTGTCGTCTAAACTGTTTCTCCTGTTGTCTCCGTCCTTTCGCTCGGCTACGACCGCTTTGTCTCCTCCCGAGTCCTTTCCATTGGCGTTCTATTCAGGCTGTATCCCTCGCGCACGCGACGTCTCTCGAGAAAGAGACGACAAAGAAGGGCCGGGGCAACCGTGACCTCTGACCCGGTACCCGTCCGCGCTTCTTCGTCGTCGGATCCCGTGTCTACGTTTAATTTCCAGCCGTTTATCTTGGTTCCCTCGCGTGGCCGTCCCCGTATTTCTGGAGAAGCGACGTTCCTTCCCCCGTGTCCGACGGAGGGCCAGACAATACCGTCGTTGCTCGAGTCGCATTGGACATTTTTAAATAAATATTTTATGGAGCGCGGAAAAGGAAATACGACGGACGTCGTCCGAGTAGGTTCGATAATACTTCTGTATCGTGTAGTTTATTCGTAATGTGTCCGGTACTCCAGAACGATCACGATTAGCGTACGAGGTGCCTCGAAGTCTTCAAGACGCCGCACGAGATCGACAATCGTCTAGAATGCTATATCGTATTTTCACCCAACCCCGATGTTTCGTAATAATTCAGAAGCCACAACCTAATTATGCCGAGCGGTGTATTTCGCGCAGTGCCTCGTGCGATCTTAATCTCTCTCATCCTCCCCTGTTCCGTCTGACGAAGAAGCATCCTAATCTCCTAACTGCTGGGGTAAATTCCGATAATTATAGTTCCATGTAAGAACAAGCGTGCCAGAGAACTCCATTGTACACGTTATTCGTAGTAAACAAGGCCTTTCCAAATTAATCAAAAGTAACGTAGGATGTTGATCCAGAGAAATGTTAATCCTCCTCCTGTCGTTTAATTTTGACTTTGTTCGATCGATATAGAGGGTACAGGTTTCTCTACTACATCTCGAATCAATTTCAAACTGATACCGAGAAAATCAAGTCGCGATAGATAAAATACCGCGACAGAGACGAGGGTAAACATCGCAACCACGACTTTGCCGATTCTCGTCAAAGTGAAAATTCTACCAAATTCCAAGCACGTTTTTTTCCAACTTCGAGTCAACCCACCTCAGCTACCAACCTTATCGAACGAAACACCGCCGCAGATAGGGAGAAACGCTTCCATCCCTCCAGGCCTCTGCTCTCCTATCTGTACCTGCCATACGCGAGACGCTTCGGGAGTTCACGCGCCATTCATTCCTGCGCTCGTTACGTGGCCAGGAAACACTGGGCCACCCCGTCATTGTCTCCTTGTTACGGGAACCGGAGAAAAGAACGTTGCTTTTCGAAAAACACGGCCAGGGAACCAAGATAAACGACTGCAAATTAAACGTAAATGCCGCGTCGCGGTGAGAAAATATTCATTTCCGCCGGAGTCGTTCTCGGGGATGTTCCCGACGCTCGAGAATTAGAGCTGCGAGGGAAGCGCGTCTAATTAGGACACTGACGCGGTCAGCGATGTATTCGATGCACCGGAAAGAAATTTCGTATTTACGTTTTGTTTTAATTTCAAATCTGTCGCACGCCCGCGACGCTCCCACGCTTAGCTACATCGAAGGTTCCGAAGACGACCTCGAGAACCCCAAAATATATCGTTCCAGTGACCTCGACGGATCCTACACGGACCCAAAAAACTCCTAAACGTGTCGACGGTGACGAGATATCGGTACCCAATTATCTCAACGACCCCCCATAACAGAACTCCAAAAAATCATAGAAAAAGACTTGTATAAATATTTCCTCCTACCGTAGAACACAATAATTTTCGACTTTTGACGCATCCACGTCTACATTCTTGAAACTCCTTTCCATCGTCAAGCACCGCATTCGATTGTCCAATTTTCCCGCGAACCCCGTTTCGATCATTTCGCGTAATTTTTGAATCGCTTCGCGGGCCTTGAACGCTCCCGAGTAGAAATAACGGCGTTCCACGGTTTCGCAAACTGGAAAAGAGGATGGTTGATTCGGAGTAACAGTTTGTAACACGTTACAGCGTGGCGGAGCGTAATAATCCTCGTAGTTCGCGAACGAACGCGAGACTCGTGTGAATGATACTCCAGAACGGTGTCAGCTTAGAACTCATAAAACGAAGTGAAGCGTGGTCGAGGGGGAAGAAAGAAAGTGAGTTAGCAACAAATTGAGAGTGGCGTTTGAGAGGAAGCGTGAAATGTAGTGCAAAGAGCGATATAGTGCTCGAGGATAAAGCAAAATCTCGAAAAATAAAATGTTCCGGAGCGAGACTGGAAGTGTATTCGTTGTTTCCTTCTTATCTATAATATATGATTCTTCCTCGCTCCGAGAGATACGCAGGGGCGCGAGGATAAGAAGTTCTCCTCGAAAATGAAAGCGAGGAAGTTGCGGAGGAAGTAAGTACGGAGGTAAGAAATACGTTACGCGAGAATTGAAATACAATTCTGTATCATAGCGAGAAGAATGTTTTCTCGCCGAGTATGATACACGATAACGCAGAAAATTATCGTCTAAACAGACGAACGCGTGGCGAGCGTGAGAACGAAAAATAACACGTAACGAGACAACGAAAAGCAACGCATCTCCTGCGAAGCATCGTTTCCGAAAATAAACAAGTCACGGTACGCACCGAGACAACCGACGGGCTGCTCGAAACGGTCGCGGATCGAGAACGAAACGATAGGCGCGAAGGGGTTAATTAAATCCCAACATACCTCGCAACGTCGACTTCCTCCCAAGACTCGCTGCCGCGGTTCGCCCTTGTTCCACCCTCAGTCTGTGCTGTAACTACACTCGAGATTCTTTCGCCGAGCCCGTCGAGGAGGGGTGACCAGCCCGTACACGGGTATTCACGGGATCCTCTCGCTCATCGACGAAACGAGGGGTACGCACACAGGATCGTTGCGCGGATGGAGGAGACGAGGGATCAACAGCAGCAACAACCGAAACGGTTCGAGTGGGCGGTAGTAATGGCGCCTCAAACAACGTGCTTCTGCCTGATGAATAGACGGTACGGTGGTATGGCCGCGGGGGATCGGGGTAGGGAAGGCTCGTAAGCGGATCCTTGTGTTCGAGCGGTGTACCAGCCGCATTTACCAACGCGTCGCGCCACCAGTCTCTGTTTTCTCAGAAACCGAAATTCCCCTGGGGTGGAGCGGTGACTATAGGGGGTCGGGGTGGATCGTGGACGAGCGAAGGGGTGGCGGATACCCAGGAGCCGCCTGGCGAAAACACGAGAAGGCTAATTAACGCCATTGCTATCTGCGGTTCGGGAGCCGGGATTATGCCCCGCAATAGGTATCGCTCGGCGATAATGTTGCAACCCTCGGTTCTTACCGAGCGAAATCGACCGTTCATAACCGCTCACGGGTTTAACGAACGTCCCCGTGGATGTTTCCAGCCGGTGCAACGCCGGTTTCCGTTGCGTTTCCATCCGAGCTCTCGTTTGGTTATTCCGCGTTTAATTGAAGGGGCTTGTTACTCGGACTGTTTGCTTTTGCCCCGTCGAACCAAGGCCGAGGGGCGGCTCGAACGAAGATGATGGTCTGGTGTTTTTGGTTACGGCGGACGAGCGAGGGATGCGTGGCTCTGTATCGCGTACGGCGGAGGAAAATGTGGTATCGCTGGGAAGTAAATTAGCGAGCTTGATTACATCGGCGTAGTCTGTGAAATTAACGTTTAGATAAATAGAAGTGGAACGATCCTGAAATTGTTACGTTGAAACGCTGTAAAATAATCCTGAACGCGAGTGATTAAATGTTTCTCGAACGTCTTGTGCAATTTTCATCGATTTCATTTATTAGGTTGCCTCGAAAGCTTCTTTCGTAACGCGGTTATTTTACGCGGTATTGTACAAATCGATTAACTCTACTAAACAAAAAGTTGAGAAATGAAATAATGTTACGCTGTTTTTTGAAATTCTCTTTATGATATAAATTCAAATAAATATCGCAGCTTCCATCTAGCGGTATATAAAATTAATAAGAAAGAATAGCTGAAGAGTAATCGTCGGTAATGTCATAATTTTTATGTGACTGGTGGAGTCGATCGATTCGTGCAGCGATCGGCTCAGATGTCGATGTTATAACAGTAATGGAGCAAAATGATTTCGAACGTGTTTTCCACCACCCTCGTTCACGTATTTCACGTGTAATCGAACGAGCTTTTTACTCCGTTTGTCACGACTCCGTCGAATCGTTACAGGGAGTTGAAGATGACAGTCTGGTGTTTTTGGATACCAGAGTGGCCACATTTGGTGTCGGTCAAATCCAGGGAATTCATCGGAGTCTTTATCAACGTCAGAATCGAATGAAACACCGCTGAAATTGAAACTCCGCGCGAGTTAATTAATGAGACGTATGGACGGCTTGGTAGATATTATTCATTGCTATTCGCAGGTGTAATAAACGTCCCCGCGGATGTCCCACCTGTGCGATGCTAATTCCTGATGCGTTTCCCGGTGTCCGCGATCGGTTATTCCGAATGTGGTTGAACGGACTCGCTACCTGGCCTGTTTGCTTTGGCTTTACGGAATCGTTCCGATAAAGGGCGCCTTGCTGTTTTAACCTCTGTTGTTTTACTCCACGGGTGTTGTTTCAATCCACGGGAGAACACGTTGGCCGTTTAATATTCCCTGGCTGGCCAATCGATCTCTAAATGTCCTGTTTAGTAATTGAGTAATAATTCATGCGGAATGAGCAGGGCATCCATCTTGTCGGTACCACGTCGATTGTCGCGCGTCCAATGGATGATCTTCTATTAATAGTAGCAACATTCCCAGCTACTCGAAATCAACAGACTCTCGTTTTTTACTTTCTATCCTTCAAAGCGAGGAAATCGTTTACGTGGTCTATTCTAAACGCCCCACTTTCTATCACCCATAATCGTTTTCAGGTTTAAGGACGTCCACGGGGATATTTTAACGACGCTCTCGATCCATTATTTTACCTGTAATCGAAGATACCTGGCTGGTTTGCTTCGGCTATTACGAATCATCCCAACGAGGGTTATCGCGGTCGAAGATGATGCGCCGCGATAGGGTGTTTTTGGACACCGAGGTATCGACTACTATGATTGGGAACATGATTGGTTTCGTCTGTAGTGTAGGAATTGTGTCATCGCTATCCGTGGTGTTAATTAGCGTGGGCTGCCAGTGGTATGGGTAATGATATCTATGAACATGGAACAAAGTGGCGCCCTGAAATTGCAACCGTTGAGGCACTGATTGGTGGCATGTGGCTTTCACGGTATCAGAAATATCTGAAATACAATTGTTTTTGAACCCCTGACGGTTACCTGATTACAAAAGGTTTTCGATCCGATGTAAGATGGACTTTCGTTGGAATTGATGATACAGTGTATTAAAATATTAATTATACAATAATTAATCGGCGTGCATCATATTATTATTAAATATTAATATTATTATTATCGTAACATATTATTAATGTGTCGTTATCGACGAATGTCGAAAGAGATAATAGGTGCAACGTATCGATAATATGCGAGCACTTATGATAATAAATTAAAATAACATTCACATCGACGAACAATTAATTAAACCTGCCGATAAATTTGCTTTTATGCAAGACAATCATTTCGTATTTAATAAACAAACTCTACTCGCCTCTACTAACGCGAACGACGTATTCCGCCGCAAATGGAGCGTTTCACCGCTATTAACTCCTCCAGCGTGGAGACTGTAATCTTTCCGTCGTTCCGAAACGGGGATATTTTTGGAAAGCCATGATCGAATTCTCGACGGTGTATTTTTTAACCGCGTTAAGCGCGGCGAGGGAAAATGGCCGTCGCGTTTTTTCGACGATGAGATCGACCTAATGGATCCGAATGTTTACAATTGCATACCTCAGAAAAGAGAGTCCATTAACGCGAAGCGAGATTCGTGTCAGTTTTACTCGGTTTTGTTTCGAAATTTTCGTGTCTCTCGATCGCGACGTTCCTTCTTGTTTCTATCCCGGCATTACGGTAACGCGCGATCAAAGGTTTTTTTTTTCCTTTTCGTTTTTATCGTCGATGGACCGACGGTGAATCGTACCGGGGGCATTTCACGACGATGATAAAAAAATAAAACCTAGAGATAACTTGCCGATGGCGCGGGGAATGACGCAGAAATGATACTAAATCAACGTCAGCGGCCGGTAGATGGATGACCGTTTAATTGCACGGGTCGTTAAGCAACGTGTCAATGACGACTTATGCTGGTGTCGGAACCCGTCTAGCAGAAAACATGTTCCCGAAGCGAATCAGCTCGCGAGAATTGGGCGAAATTATCGTCTCGTCGCACCGAAAACACCGATAGCCTTTATTAATTTACCTCGACGAACTCGTTACACCGAACTTCTGGACGCGACAGATTTCAATTCTTCGACGACGAATTGCAGACAAAATCCGGTTCCAAAGCTTCTGAATATATTCTTCGCGCGGAAATACCTCACGTCGTATAATTTTATTTTATTTATTCTATTCCGGCGATCCGTAATTCCACGGGAAAATCCTATTCGCGAAACGAATTGCGTTCGTCCCGTTAAATAATTACTGTTCTCCCCTTTCTCCGGTATTCGCGGAACAGAAATTGTATTTCCGTTTTCGAGGAAACGAGCCGATAATGTCTCTGAAAATTCTCAATAAAAGCAGTTAACCGTGCGGCCGCGAGGAGGGCACATATTCAATGCTCGGGGGCTGGCGCGAAATGCTGCTCAAGGACGACGTAAAACAAGAAATATGGAATCATTTATATCCAGGCATCCCGGTTCGAGCTGCCACGGTTTCCTACGGGCGAGGCGATACCGTTCCGCCATCGGAGAATATTAAAACGCACGATCGGTGCCGCACGTGTAACGTGTGCTAAGGGCGGGCCGCGATCGAAACGGTAGAAAAATTCGTAACGTTGCGTGTGTGGTTTCCCTAACTGCCAGCCGATTCTGAAGCATCTGCGAGCCTGCACAATTTTATTACGCGAGACGAGAGAAAGGAAATCGCCAACGATGCAGGGAAAATCCGCTTCCTTCGCGCGAATTTCCCCGCGCCAACATTTTTCGACAAATTAGCGTTTGGGGCACTTGTCGCGGGAAATATGGTCGATTATTCACATTTTTTGTAAGACTTCCATTACGGCGAAAGGGGGACGAAAATGATGGGAATTATGTAAATCGTGACCGATGAATTAGGAGGCTTCGTTGGGTGAGAAATAGATAATAAATGGATTATTCAAATGAGATGGATCATTCTGGACCCTCGTTTAGAAAAACTTTCATCTAAAACTATTTAAGCTGATACTCGCGTTGATATCGATCTCTTCTAGGCCCTCTTCAGGGTATATTAAAGAAAATCAATAAAGATTTCGAAGACTTATGTAAAGAATGAGACATCCAATTAAGCATATATTATTATTATTGTTCTAAATTTCTCAGTAACAGGACACGATATCGTCAGAAGAAGAATCGTGATTGATGAATTTTCTAAAAAGTGTTTCAAAAATTCTTTTAATACGATTCTGTGAAATAATCTCGTGAAACAATTTCAACGCTTCTCTCCCGACAAATTTCAAATTCGAGATTCGGCGCAGAGTAGCTTGTTTCCCTTCGCGAAGAGAAAGAAGATCTGTAAACCCGGAAGAAAAGAAAGAAATTGGAAGAAAAAGATACAAATGCAGGTTGCCCGTGGACCGAGCTTCGAGCGAACCAAGGGAATTTGCAGCGCGAACTTCTAACTCGGGGACCTGTTCTCAATCACCTCTCTTATTACGTAATCACCATTACGCCGGGAAGAACGAAGAGAAATTAAATTGGGGTTCATGCATCAAAAGCCACGAACGTCCCCTTTCGTCGCGCGAACGAAGAAAATTTGTAACACTTTTTCTCCCTTGGTAACTTTTGACGCATGAACCTGTCCTCGATTATTTATACCTCGCACCAGCCGTTATTTGCGCAAGCATGGAGAGAGGGGAGTCGCAATTGAGGCGTCGGACGAGCTGAAAAATTCACAAAGAATTCTTACAGATGGTTTTCCACGACGTCGAAGAATACCGAAAAAGATTTTCGACTTATTATTAAAAACGAATGATTATTTTTCGATTGCAGCTTTTATGCATTTATGGGAATATAAAAATCACGAGGTAAACGCGTCTAGAATATTTCACGTGCACGTCATGAAAGAATATACTTCGTCTTATTTTCATCTGAGTGTAGATCTAAGCGTCATTTAAGCGTGAAAAATATTCTGGCTTCTGTTTGCAGGAAAACGATATTCGTCGATGAACGTCCACGTTGTTTTCCACGCTCGATCGTCTATTAAACGAGCAAGATTACCACCAATTTGACCCATCAATTTCAGTTGCTCGGGATCGTTCTTCGCTCCCGTCCACCTCGGAAAAGCTAGATCTTCGTCCCTCGGGATCTCGGAGCGGAAGCATAAACACGCGTGAAAGCCAGAGGGGAGAAAGACAGAGCGGGAAAAGTAGGACGACTCCTGGCGCGTTTCGTAGCTGTTTTCAAATCGGAACAAAGAGGCTGGTTACAAATCTCGTGTTTTAATATTTTTCATTCCGTGTCTGTTAAATGGAAGGAAAACAACGCGTGGCCAGAGAAAAGCGACGCGAAATTGAGACCAACCGTCCCGTCGCGTTCGCGTACATTTTCGCAGTCGTCTCCCCGACCGCGATGAAATCCATCGTCTATTTTAATATATACGAAATATCATTTCTCCTTGGTACGAATGGCGGAACACGGATAGTCGGTTATTCGCCAGCCAGGAATGAAACCGTGAAGAGGCGCGAACCGTATTGCGCTTTTTTTCTCGAGTCGTCGACGAGAGTTCCCTCCCCCTCCCCCTCCCGCCCCCCCCCCCCACGCCTTTTTACTCCTCTTCCTGTAGTTTTCTCGGAGAATCTCCCTCGTTTCGCGAGCGCGAAATCCATGCAGTATTTTAATATTTTTCACTTCCCCGCCGCGCTACAAATACCGCAACAAAGAAAAATAAGGCGATTACGGCTGCTATCCGGGAGCAAAATTTTCGAGACCGGGAGGGGGGGGGGAGTGGGGTGGGGCAAATGTGCTCTCGTTCTCGCGACATCCGGACGGGAATTCCGCTCGTATATTTCCCTCCGAGAGGAACGTCTCTTCTTCCGTGACACCTCGATTGCGTCCAAAGGTTTTCGTCGAAACGAACACGTCAGTCGTTTTTAGGGGACGGAATGTTTTTGGAAATTTATTTACACCTTCTGCTTTCCTTCGCGAGTCGAATAAGAGGATCGAGTTAGAGCGTCGGCTACCGCGAATATTTAGATCCCTGGAAGAGGTTGCAATTCGAAAAATTAAGGGTGTTTACGAATTTATTTAGAAAGAGCCTCGTATTTGTATAATTATTAAATTACTGCGAGAGCAAAATTAATTTTAACCTATACTCGAACGGGAGCACGAGGATCTTTCTTCGTCACATATGTAAAATCATATTATTATTTCGAGCTTGACGCAAGCTTACCAATTTAATGTTAGATCGACTCCATGAACGTTATCTAAGCCTCGCCTAGAAGTACCAAAATTGCAAGCACGAAATCTCTGCAGGTAAAAAGAAAAGACATGCACCCCACCGCGACGTCTCCTAATAATAAATTTCCCCACCTAGCTGGCAGCAATTCCCTCGCCTGTCTCTCGAGGAAAGAAAAAGTACTCCCGTGTAGAAAACGACAAGCACAAAGCAACCTCCTCGTCTCGGTCTTATCAAGCGGAAATCCGGATCTACCTTTTTCTCAAGGCAACGGTCACGCACGCGTATCCTACCAGAATTCCGATCCAGGATACATCCTTGGGCGCGGATGTGCTATTTATCGTCTAATTGCTCCTTGACGAGGAACCGGAGAAACTTGGAACCTCCGGCGAAACCGAGCCAACCCCTCGGGGATAAGTTACGAGGATGTTCCGCCGTTGCTCGACTGACAGCGAAAGGGTGAACCCGCGGAGAAAGATGGAGAGGGTGGCTGGGGGTGGCAGAGAGGTTGGGGAGGAAAGTTTAAATCCATGTAAGAAGGAAGAAAGAGCTACGTCGTTTCTCGCCGCTTATCCCGGAGATAAATGATTTCATGCTCAGCTTACGACATGTCATCGTCGAGGTCCTCGTTTCTCTTCTCACCCCTCTGGCCCGTCAGCCCTTATTCTCAAACCCCCTCCTCTCGATGCTCGTCGAAACCGAGGAACGACGATGATTTCTCTTCGTGGCGGAAGATATAAATGCACGCATCCAGTCATTCGAGATTCGCTGCGCAATGTTTCATTAGGAAAGTGCCTTACTTCTGTCGGTTTCGATGAAATTTTCGTACATTTCTTTTTTTTTTTCGTAACTTAACGAACGCAAACGAGCTGCTGAAATTTCGTACATTTATTCGTACATGCATATGCAAGATTACGTTAAATTTTCAGCCGTCCTGCTAAATTTGTTTCGAAGTTACAAATCGAAGAACGTCGGAGTGAGTTATTTCTTTGTGAATGTTCATTTTACGATGTACCTACGTCATTCTCTCTGTCTTTATGCAAACATTATCAAACAGATTCAACAACTTCAAATTGGGCAGTGTGTAACATTAATATCGCCGATAGCACAGTCTTCGCGTATAATGTAAACTGTGTGGTTCCTTAATGACGCATAATTACCATGCTACATGTACCATGTAAAATAAAACATGTACTCTACTACGTGTAATAGAAACTCTGTACAAATTACATATAATGACTGAAATACACACGTCGCGCAAGGTAAATCACGTATTATGCTAGCCTTAATAGAAACTCTACGTAAACTATATATAATTAAGAGGGTAGAGATTTTATACTCTTCGCGAAGACAGCGATGTCGATTCAAAATAAAATTTAATTGCACCCGAGCTACGCGAAGTGCGCAGTGAAATTAATTCCACAGCGCAACGTTGTCCGAAACGGCTATAAAGTTCGCGTGTGCTGCTCTAGCGCAAATACAGATTTCCATAACAAGAATAACAGTTTAAAGTGAACGAACAAATTTCCTCTGCTATAGAACACACGGATTGATTTTTAAGGAGTATTGTGCCAACGTTACGGCGGCTCGTTGGATGTCTGAGTAATCGGTGAAATTGCTAAAATTACTATTAAATTGCGATCGTAGAGTATATCGAATACATTATGATCCATAATGTATCCGCTTTCCACGAGCATTCAATTTTCAGATTCACGAGTAAATCCCAGCTCTCCTCGAAGGAATTTATCTAAGAAGTACGTGGTCGATTGCTCGTAGGCTACTCATCTTTAAAGACAGTCGATAATCTGTTATAGGTACGCGTTCGATGTGCTTTATTTTATCGTTGGCTTCTTTCGTAAGGTAGTCACATATTTAACGTTTATGTAGGAGAAGTAAAGACGTCGAATAAATGAATATTTGAGTCGAAAGGATCGAAAGAAAGAGAGGAGAGAATAGTAGTATTGAAAAAATAGATAGCAATAAATAAAGCTGTGCACTGCAATTGGATAGACTACAGGTAAATACACGTAATTTTAACATAAAGACGCCCAAGTGTTCATTTTAATTCGTCGATTTTCCTGTAAAAGTAGCATGAAACAGGAATGGAACTTCTTCGGTTCCCCGTCATCCGAAAGAAAAACACCACGGCGGAAGCAATTACAAGTTCGAGGAATTTAATTTAGTCGTCGTTCCACGTGGACCGCTTTACAAAGGTTTTCGGGGTGCAACTTTCGAGGCGAACGTGCCACAATGACGACATAGTAGTGCACGAAAATGGGCGCGAGCAGTTTGTAAACGGGGAATTTGTTATTCCCCGACCCGTTTGGTTCTGGCTCGCGTAAATCGGTCGCTTTGATCGTTTTCTCTCCATCGAACCTAATTAGAAACCGTGGACGATTCCGCCCCCTCGAAAAGAGGAAAAAGAATCGAGAGAGAATTAAGAGCCGACTTTCGAGTAAAACGAACGTTTGGAAAGGAAACGCTGGTTTCGAAGGTAAAATGAGCTCGTGCTGGGTTGGCAGTAAGCGTTTATTAAGAATCGTGGCTCTGCAAATTGGAGGGAACTGCAGTTCTCAGTTCGCGATATGCTGGACTATCGGGATAAATATGAAAGAATTTTTCGACGAAGTTACCGATTATCGAGGGTGTTTTAATGAGTAGGGTTTGCACAGGAATTTTATTATTATCTGTCGGTTATAACGTTCAAGAATATAGAGAATTAATTGGGGCGATCTTGAGTGTGACGAAAACTCTTTGCGAATTACGTGAAATGAAATTCGAAATAAAGGGCAAACTACGTACATATGATTTTAATTAAATTCACCGAGTTCCATTTGATTCTATCTAATTTCTACCGTATCCGTTTCGAATATTCCTCGACGTAGAACGAATATTTCCTTACTCGTAAACGAGTAAACCTCATATGGTACAACCGATAACTAATTGTCGGAACCACGACGATCGTATCGTGTAAGCTCTAACCGAATGGAAAAACAGTACAACTACCGAGGCAAATCGATCGAGGGATCAGGATGCCCGATTAGTTTCGAAAAGCCGAGGTTTTACTAGCTACAAGTTGGCCTCCACCGTGAGGGGAAAAGAGAATGGGATATACGAGGCGGACTTAAATCTTTCTTGACATCGCGACGAGCGAATTTCCCGATATTCCGACTACGATTTTATCGGCTGGATAACTAAATCAGCCGGAAAGCGTATTAAGAAGGACAGCGGCGCATGCAGTAAAATCGTGCATTTACTTCGCTCGTCGCCCATTGCGTCCCGCCCGTAAACCTGTATAAATAAACAAGGAGTGCTCCGTATCCTACAATATCGCGCGGAAACGCTCCCGTCGAATTTACCGTGTCGTTTTACCGCGCTACGTTTGCCAAACCTAACGAAACTCAACGTCAAGCGTTGTTATTTAAAATAATTTCCTAAGAGGTTCAATTCTTCACACATACATCGAATTTAGAATAAATGTACGTTAAAAGTACTATAGATATTAATATCTACGTGTTTGGATTGTAATGTAGAGATTAATTCCATATATTTGGTTTAACTTCACAAGTAAGAGGAATTAAACAGTATGGAATTACCAATATATTAATTAAAAGAACGAAAAATGGAATTCTTCGCTTTTCTTTTTTTTTTTTTTTTTTTTTTTTTTTAATTAATGTACTCGATATCGATCTCTTATATAATATTCATTTAAGCCGATGATTATATTTCTACGAAGAATACAATTGAGAGAGATGAAACGCGAATAACGCACGCTTAAATTAACATGTAAGTTTCGTGTTCGTAGACGGCTCGTTTTACCCAGACTTGTCTAAAATTTGATCTTTTGGTTAATGGTCTGGCTTAAGTCTGGTATAGGATTTACTGCGCCATTAATTAGAATTTTCCGTATAATTATTAATACGTATTACACGGGCTGGTGTACGCTTACAGCGAAACATTTATTTTAATAAGCTATATAACAAATGTAACTCTGTCGTATCCGTGTATCGGAGAATATTAAATTTATTGTTATCTAATAACTCTTTGTATATTAAATGGGGAAAAGCCTGGTAATTTGGAATTCCTGCTGTATGAAGAACTGTTGGACGTAAAATTATGAAGTTGTACGGGTACATATTTCAGCAAACGTTCGATGACAAATTTCCAGTTCCATTAAGATTAATTAATTAAAATGTGCAGAAAACATTGCAGAGAATCAGGAATTTTCCTGTCGATTTCAAATAATTCATTCGATCAATTCGTATAACTCGAAAAGGATTCACGTTTTGCGAATGCGATGAATTTCGCAATAATCTGGCATAAACGTGAAAAAAAGTGGATGCGTGGAATGTCGTACTTTAGAAGTGTAATTTCACAGACGCAATGGTGAAATTTTATTAATTCTTCCCAGACGTCGTATAAGAAATTATACTTGAATAAAATATTCCTATTCTCTCCTATATCCTCTAAACTCCGTTCAATTCCAGTTGTACCTTGAGTTGAGCATAATTAGTATCCTCATAGGTAATCGCCTGCCTTGATTATAATAACGCTTCATAACGCAGCCAAATACTTTCGAAAACGATGTAACTATTTTATTTCAAATACAAAAACACCGGACCAATTAAATATTATTTTTTAATAAATTTGTTCGAGTCTAGCAGTTCGTATCCGCGCAGTTCCTTCGCGCCATAACTCTTTAAATCTTTTAATCCCGCCAGCCAGACAGTCGATAGATTCCGGATCCGAGTGACGGTGATTCGTTCCCGCTGCAGGCTGCGTTTCCACGCAGCCGTTCGTCAATTAATCATTTACCGTCGCGTTGTCCGGTTCCGACTCAATTGACGTCAAACGATCGCGAGCGCGCGAGTTTTCGCGTTCACTGGCGATCAGAAAACGGACGGCGGACATTGTTTTGGTTCACTGCAGCGGAGTATCCGGCACACGAATGCACCGACCCGATTCCATCGGGCCCCGTTCGTTCCAACGCTACGTCATCGCGCGGGCGCGCCTTTGGACGCCAGACGTATAGGTCCGCTTTCATGATAGCCAATGCCTTTTTTAGCGAATTACTGCAATGTAGCTTTAGACGAAACAATGCGTTATATCGCTTTAAGGCAATCGACTATCGACGCGAATAAAATACTGTACCCCGCTTATATTCTCCGTAAAGTATTTGAACAAAGTTTTGACCGTCCCTGCTCGACGGTGAGCCAGAACATTTAAGATTCTTCTTTGCGACAATGGAGCAAAGCGATGAGTCTGACAATGAGCGTGTACCGGGCGTAAAAGTCACGATTAAAGGCCGACCTAAGAATTCCCGATGCTCGAACTGGTTTTTAACTATGAATCACCGACCCAGTTTCTGCTTCGGGTATAATCGACCGAACCATGCGCTTCCAGCAACGATTTTGACAGCCATTGTGCCCTAACCTGCGCGGAAATACGCGTTGATTTGTTGTCGCGTGGATGGCAATTAATATCCTGAAATCGAAGACGTCAGCACCAAAGCGAGCAATTCTGCGTCACATTAGGTAGGTTCTTCAGCGGCCATTTTTACGGACGCGACGACGTTCCGTGCAATCTCATTTTCTCCTACCCTGTCGAAGCTATATCGATCAAATTTTGATCGAGCATCCTCCCAATAGCGTTGTACAAAACGAAAATAGGGTTTCGTTATAAACCTTTTATACGGCGCTTTAACGAATTGTTTAAAAAGTGACGGATGACCATTTTCGTTCTTCAAATACACTATTTCCAGTTTTAATGGAACAGAAATTTCATTAAATTTCCTGGCTTAAATTTTACGAAGGTGGACGAGTACGTATTTTCAAGTTGCAATGTACTTCAACCACATGAAAATACTTTGTTTGCCGAGACCGGCGCAATAATTCAACCATAACGCGACGACAATTCTCCCAAAGTATTTCTGCCGGCGTTCGCGTGGTAAAATACATCCATGTCCTATATACGTACTTTGTTAACTCTTGATTGCAGTTTGAAACATACGAGCACGTCGTGAAATACTTTGCGGCAAAAGTTGCTAACGATCGGCTCTTTCCAAGAATTCTAACCGTCGAATTTTCTCAATATTTTGGAAATGGCGCGTTAAATTGCGAATTCTGCGCACCGATCGTCGCAATTTTTGCAAAGAGGTTCGTTTCGAAGGGTTCTAGTTACGTACGGTTATGGGTTACGAGCAAAGTTTCGCGGCCATCGGCGAATTGTTGAATCGCATCGTGGAAGCCATTGGTCCGAATGCCGTTTGGAAAATCATACGTACCTGCGGGCAGAAAAGAGATTATTAATAACCTTTGGTCGCGATAAATGGAAAAATAGATTAACGTCGATCGCAGAAATAAGAAACTCAAAGATACGTGTCTAACTTTGTTCGGAACTTCGAGTTACACGCGACGTTTGTCAATAATTTCTCACAAACACACGGGACGATACGAGCTACGATTATGAATTTTTCAAACACGAACACCCCAGGCCAGACAGTAATAAACGCGATTCGGGTAGCGTGCCAAAGGCAACGCGAGAAATTCGATGTTTCGTTGCAATGCGTCGGACCAATCTCGCCGCTTTCGCCCGATCGCGCCTCGACAAACATCCCCGGTAGTAAACCGCAGGAATTCTCATCTCCGTGTGCGCGAAACACATTTTCCAGCTTGGGAAACCGCCGTTTCGACGTTTCGTGAGACTCGAGCGATTTTCCCGGAACGGTTCGAGACATCGACGCGGTCCCCGGGTTCGCGCGATTCCAAGGAATTCATTTTCGAACAGGCCGCGCAATTACGTCGTACGAATCGAAAAAGTAATCCACCGCGGCGAGACACGCCGGTGGCAAACAGCTAAGCAGAGTTATTAGAGCACCGTCATTTCCGCGAGCGACACAATCGCGGTCCCACGCTCCTTACGCGGCTCGTTCGCGCTCTCCGGGGCTCTTCTGTTCACATCCTGCGATTCAAGGCGTTCATTTCCTTCCTCTTTTTGTTTGCTTCCCCGTGCACGCCCCTCCCCCCCCCTGCCGCCCCCTCACACCTACCGTAGACGATAGAAGAGGTTTGTGTCTGGCGCGGCGTGCCCCTCGACCGTCGCGAATATTGCGATTCTCGTTATCGCGGTAATATTGGCACTGTAAATAGGCTCCGGGGGTGCTAGAGGCAGCATCTAGAACGATTAGGTGAACTGCCAATGTTGCGGGAATCGAAGGCGATACGAACGAGGTAACGTGTGATCGAGTATGGTCGCGAGAATTATTCGTTTGAAAACATTTGGTTAAATTAAATGGTAGGTTCGATGTTTCCAAGTATACGTTTAAAAATTCATTTGGCGATGTCAAAAGTATTATTTAATTTAGTCGAACTTCTTCGATCGATGTAGAGGGTACGGATATTTATGGGATTTACTGTATTCCGGAAAGCTCGTGGAACTCAGCTTTGATGTAAATAATTAATAATAAAATAGGGAACCATTCGAACGATGAAAGCGAATTAATCGAGAAAAATCCTGTTAAACATTTCATCTTCGCCACGCGAATTCCCGTTTCTTCGAGGAAAATGAATTCTCAAATGAACTCGTTAAAGTAAAAATAAGTTTCGCGTATCAGAAATGGACCGACGGGCTATCGATGTCAAACGGAATAAAATCAATTAATGGTAAAAGATATCGAACTCGATTAGCCTTTGGTTGATTCCAAGGTAAATTAGTTACTCGAGTTTCCGGGAACGTTTAAAGTTACTTTCAGCTATAAATAAACGCAAAGCCGTGGAATCCAATGCCTGGCTTCGGTATCGATCGGGTTACCAAGAAATCCTGAAACCTCAGGTTTCGTAAAACTATTCATTAACTCAATTCTATCTTTCACTGAAACGGCGCTCGCCTCCATTTCCGATACGTGTAACTTCCTCCCGTTGGCTCGTGACCCCCTTTTCCACCCTGTCACGTGTTTCGTCGCAATTTCCGTTCCCATCTATCTCAGGTATTCCCAATTTTTCTCCGATTTGTCTCGTATTTCCTTCTGTCTGAAAATCCAATTTGATACGTCCACTAGCTAGAAATCTGATTTCACGCATTCGTCGGCTCGAAACTAAACGTGCGCCCCGCCAACGTGTCATCTGTGTCACGGTTCCAGGACAAACGAAATCCACCCCCGTCGTACAGTGCCAACAGGTAGAAAATACATATGATTAGTACGCTACGATCGATCAGGAATTTCCGCTTTAAAATCAATTAACGATTCTCTCCGATACTTCGTAGCTGGCCTTGGCTAGCAATTTCTTTCGAAATGCAAAGCATGTTCTTCCCAGAAGTATGCTTTTTAGCGTGAGTACAATTAATTATTATAGATTAACTAATCGTGCAGAATTAACGTCGTGGAGTCTTCGTACCCTCGAGCTCGATCTTACGTTTACTACAATAGCGGGCAATCAAACATTCTATTAACCTAAATCACCGATTGCTACCGTTAGTCACCCATGACGTCGATACTGACCTTTCCAAGTGTTAATGTCCCCCTGCAAATCTCTCTCGCAGAAGTAAAACCGAATCGATCATATGGTTTATCGTACCAAGACTTCGCTCCATAACCATTCGTTAGTCGGATTGCTACACCTAATCGAGTCTCTCGAGCAATTCGCTGACCCTATCTCTCTCCGATCTCGACGTCTCGCGATCTGTCGACTCGCTTTTATGGGTAAGTCTTCAAAGTCCTGGCTGGAATGTCGTTGTTATGGCTCGCGATGTCTCCGACAGATCAATACAAGCCATTAAACTCTCCATACGTCGCTAAACTGTGACTCACGGAGTAATGGTACAGCAGCTAGGAATATAAAGGAACGGGCAGGGTATCGATAACGATTCGCTTGGAAAAGTATTTCGCAGAAATGGAGAGGGTTTAAGAAGAACCGAAAAAAATTTGTAAAAATTCTCAAGATATTTGTTAAATTTTTTAGCTTCATCGTCAGTAAAATTAATTCGTATTTGAGCTATTTATCCATCTTCCCATCAGGAAGAGGATCCAAACTTCGTCTTCTCCATTCGATCGTCGAGCTCCCAATCCGAGTTCCAGATTTTTCTCCTACGCGCACTTCATTTGCATCGTCCTCCGAAAGAAAGAGTCCCGAGACGAGGTTGTAAAAGTACACGTAAAACGTTGATCCCTAGAACGGTGAACCAGCGTCGCTCCCGCGTCGTAAATCCTGTCGCTACACTGGTCCTTAACAACCCTTCTTTCCTCGCCCTTTCCACGGGTCCATCAAGCCTTATAGGATTGGTGTTTTTGCGACGCGGCCGGATCTTGTTTGAAAAGTTCTCGCCGGGTAACTTCTCGAATCTCGGTGTCGCCCGGCGTTGGTTGTCGTTTATCATATTGCCGTGATCGCTTCGAATCGCGATTTCACGCGACGTTGCACGGGATTATTCAATCTGGCCCGAATGTCCGCGCAGGAAACGACAGAGGGACGGCTTTCCAGGAATTGAAAGCTTTTCAGAAAGGTGAAACGAGACGTCCGGATCGGGATTCGCTATCGGGGATTCACTGTCAGAATGAAATTCGAATTTCGAGGGGCGACGCTGCCGAGGTTCCGTTTTCGAGTCGACCAGGTGCCACTTTCTGCTCTCCAGTTTTCGACGGAATTGTTTCGTTCTCTTTCTTTCTCGGATTACCTCTAATCAGGCGTATTAAAATAAATCTTTCGAAGGTACCTTGGAAATCGCATATTACATTCGAAGAAACTCTAAATCAAGTTCGACGACACCTTACTTCTTCTTACGTAACTCGAGTTCAACCCTTTCGACTCGATTTATTTCTATCGAGACTCTATTCGTACCTTAGAAAAAGTAATTGTATTAAATTAGGGTTGGCCAGAGACAACCAGAAGTATATCACGATGTTCACGCATGTCCTATTAGATTCGAAAGTGCCAAGAGACTACCCTCTTCCTCCCAAATAACGAAACATGGAATTAATCCAATTCATTATTTAAAAAATTCCAGATTCGCCTCTCTCCACACCTATTCTCAAATAATCTATAACTCCCCGCGACGTCGTTAACAGAATCGACGCCTCGATGAAACCTGGCAGAATTACGAAAATAATCTCTGATTAGACAATTTAGCAGCCCCTCGACGCAGCTCCTCGAGTCAATTAATATTCGTCCTCGCGGTCGAGCGCGTTATTTCATCGTCGTGGAACGCCAGAACCGATAAGTCGGGGAGGAAAGTGCATTTCTCAAAGGGCGCTTTTAGAATTCAGTAGCGTTGCTCTCGGGGCGGAAAAAAGAAATCCCCGCGCGCAGCTTGTTAAGGTCCGAGATTAATTACACGGGGCGCTAGCTATCAGGAGTACCGCGATTCGTCGCGCGACAGAGAATAATTCCTCCGCTTCCACGCGGCCGTGCAGATTGCAAGCGCGGTCGAGCAAACTGTTCGAAAAGTAATCCGCCAATAAGAATAACAATTCTTAACCCGCGGATATCGAACAGACGCCACCGGCGGCCGTCCGGCAATTTGCATTTCTGATACGCTCTCGCGATGCACGGCACGTCGATGTGGTTTAAAAATAAAAAAAAAAATAAAAAGGAAGAAAAAAAGAGGGATGAGAGATTGGAAACATTTACATCCCACTCTACTTTCAACCACAGCAGGTAATATTTCATAATGCCGCGAACTCGGAGCAAGGTGTTGCGAGTCCTTGCTGGTTCGTTGGGAAAAGAAAGATTCTTCTAGGAGTAAGTATCTATTGTCGTTTTGTGATTATTATATTTTTAACGTGTAAGCTAGAGGCAATAGAACAAAGTAGAGTCTGGTACGTGGAATCGATAAATGAAAAAAGTGATCGACGAGCAGTGAATCATAGACATATGAAAATAATATTTATATTTATATTTTCTTCTTTTTTTTTATTATTTTCATATGTCCATGCAGTAAATATGACTGTTGCGATAATTTAAGAAGTCTCCCGAACTTGGTAGAATTACGGAAAAGGGATACATACCAAGAGAAGAAAAATCTCGTTAAAAATTGTAATTTCTTCGAGAAGAAAACCCAAAGACTAAACATCTGTCTAATATCTCCCGCTGGTTGCATCGCGGTTTAATTACTCGTCTCGTCCACCGAAGGACTTCAACAAGAAAATGTTCGAATTAAATTACATTTCGTGTTTGCCACCAAATAAAATCTGACTGAAGAGAGGAGAATAACGAGATCCCGTAGAAAAGAACTTCTTCTCTTTCGTTCTTTCGAAAAAGATGCGTCTCGTAGTCAAACCACGGATTTTCCACGATTGCAATTTAATTGTAAAATTAAATCGCTTTTCGCGCATAGAATGGAACGGACCAAGAAAAGGAATTCTTGTCCTCATTTTCCAATTATCATCGCGCCCGCCTTTGATGGCGAATCTCCTCGTCGTCGAACGAAGAAACTTTTTTAAGACCTCATTTCTAACAAGTCTTCGTTTCTTATTTATTCGCTGCTTCAGCCCGCTACATTATTACTCGGTCCCAATATGGCCGTTTCGGGGCCATAATAAACGGATTTCTCATACCTCTGTGCTCGTCTATGCGTTCTTAGCCCCCTCCCGCCCCCCTGTCCCCCTCGACTGCATGTATCCAATTTTCATAGCGCCGCGTTCCCGTTCGGGGCTGAATTTTTCGCGCATGCATCGCCGAATATGAGCGACGTGAACCGTAGGATGGAAAAAAAGAAAAAAGATGGCTGGCGCACCGAAACGGGAACAAAATGAAAATGTGTAGGCTCGAGCGTCCGTCCTTGACACGTGGAACGCGCGAGTTATTTTGTTTATTCGCGCTGTACCGACATTTTCGGTATGAAGATGCACACCGATATCAAGGGAACGTATTATTATTAATTTTCACGTATCGCGCGTTGATCTTTTAAGGATCACGATGCGACTCGCCTCGAGTCGAGCCAAATTGGAAAAGGTTGCAAAGAGGAACAAAAGGTGGAAAGAAATAATTTCGTAATTAATAAGAGGCTTTTTTTCCGCGGTGCCATCTTTTATTCATAAAAGGTGGTCGGACAGCCGATCGTTCATTTCCATGCAAACATCAGCACGGTTCTAATTATTTTTGCATCGCCAGGAAGATTGCGAGCGAAATTGATCCATGACAGAGCCAGGCGAACTGCAGTCTAAATGATTAATGATTATGACTGGCGCGTAATCAATAATCGTTACGATGGTCATAATTGCCGCGTGCAATAGTCATGATTAGTCAATGACTGAAATAATCAAGGCGTATGAAATCGTTAACTCGTTCGCGTTTCGTGACATTTATATCAATCATTGAACGAGAACTGGCTACCATTTTTTGATTCCAAAATAGAAATACGATCCTACGATCACCGCTTTAGACTCGATATGCCAGCGTAATATAAAACATCGTTTATGATTCACCGCTAATAAAATACATAATTTGCTCCTAATATTGTCGTTCATTTGTCGTCACCAAAATTAGTTTGCACACCGTCCATTTAAACGATTTACGGATTTTCGATTAATAATTGAAGCTCCCAAACGCAGCTTACGATTATTATTCGATCTCATCGATGATTAACTGATTTATTATTACTTCCGCTGTATATGCTCGCATAATGGACAACACTAGTAATTATAAAACGAGCAATTAGTAAAGATACTATCGCTTATTATAAATACCTCAGCGGCATTCTTTACTCGTCGACGTTTCTCTAAATGTTCACGTTGCAGGTGAAGGTATTTTAATCAAATTAAATAAAATATTTAATAGTTCCATATCAAAGATACTTGGATTCGCCGCAAAGGTGGCGCAACCCCTTAATAGGCGTGTTAAACGCGACCCTTCGTCGCTACTCGTGTTAATAGGCATCGATGAGACCCCGTGCCACCGAAGAAGCCCCTCGAGCTTGAACTTTTATTTTCCTCGCCCCCTCCAGATTAGCACGACGGCGTTTACCGTGACGGCAGATGGCGAGCGAGCGATCACCATAACTTTCAATGGCCGTTTCATTGTGGATCTCGAAAGGAGAGGGCACAGCGCGCATGGGTCCACGAGCAGTTTCAAAATTCGTCACTGGAACTCTCTTAAGAAGGGTGGGGAACGGACAATTAGCCGACGGTTAGCTCTCGGTCGCTGTTTCTCCACAATCCATCTACGACGATCGTACACGTGCGTACACCCTGGCAAACTAATTATTTTCGCTGATTTTTTTGTTTATCGTACTCGAAAGAAAATTAAACCTGGGCTAGCAACTTTTTTCCTATGACACGCAAGAATATTTATTTTTGTATCGTTATCGAAATTCAAGAATTTCATTAAAATTCATTTTCTTCGACACTTAACATTTGGAGTCGATTTTTTCAGTGAAAAGCACTGTCGCCTATGTAACGTGTTAATGCAATGAATTTCTTAAACAGAAACGAATAGAGCACGGAGAACTAAAGGAAGTCGAAAGGATTGCAGAATAAATCGCGTTACAGGAGGGTGTTTAATTAATCTCGGACGTTTAATTAATCCAAGGACGATCACTTGGAGAACATCGCACCGCCTCTAAGACGATGATCCACCCCGTCCTCGAGCACCGCCGTGCCCGAACGAATCTAAAAAATTCACGAGGCTGCCATCTGTTTTGGCAACGTCGAGGCGTAACCCCTTAAATCCAGAATCGTGTAACGTCCCTTGTAGCCTCGCAGGAAACACTCGTAGAAGGGAAGAAACGGGACGGAGATTCAACGATTCGGAATCCCCATAACCTCGGGCTGCTTCTCCGGGTATACGGGTGCGCGTTCCGCGGCATCTGGCGATAGTTCACCGTTCCTTTCGCCCCCGTTCCAGCTTCGGAAGCCCCTCCGAGCAAGAATTCCGAGGGGGGTTCCGGCTGGCCCCCGGTGGCTGTCGAGACATCTTTTGCACTTGCCTTGTTCTCTTCTCTCCGCCTTCTTTCCGCCTGGTTAACTGCCGCCCGGAAATACGACGAAGAGACGGCGTGGGTCGCTCGGGGCTTGGCAAGAACGGATTTCTCCGGGCATCGCCCCACCGGAAAACCGCCGCGATCCTGTTCTCCTCTTTGAGAATTAACTATGCTCCGCGGACTCGGCTCCTTTCCGCCTATAATTCTTTTTTCGACGAGCTTTATTGGCCGAATTTATGCGACCATCGCCACGCTCTATCGCTACCGAAGCTAGCTAGGTAATCGAGTGACGGTTCTTGGTAAATCGTTGGAGTAATTCTACTTTTTGGTCACTGAGAAAAATCGTAGGCGCGGGTGGTCCGACTAATACTATCGTGGGAGCGTGAATTATTTATGGAGAGGGGAACACATTATTTTTAAGACTATTAATCCTTTGCACTCGAGAGTCACCTCTCGAGTCACCATTAGGTTTCACGCAGCAAATCTATCAGCAATAATGTTTCTTTAGGTTTAATTTCTTTGGAAGTGTCGATAAAATGATTGTCGGTGAGGTAAAAGTGACCTGATTCTCAAATCTCGATAACTTAGAACTCATAGGAATAGAATGTTAAGAAAGCATCTCGAGTCGCTGGTAGATACTAGAAAAAAGGCCTCGAGTGCGAAGGGTTAATGTTATATAATCTTCCTATTATAGTTTCATTCAGTATCATATTGTACTTCTACATACGTATAATTGTTACCCTTTCGTACCAGCGTTGCCTTTAACCTGGCACTACACGTGAATATATTTAAACTTCGGAAACTAGAACGCTGCGCCACTCGTGGCATTGTACCTGTGACTCCTGTTAATGTTAACAAGCATTTACAAGCGTACACGAAATTGTATACGCCCGTATATCGATCTATATACTTCCTTCTTTTCATTTTTTTTCTCATTCGTATCGTTTCATTCGTGCGAATATTTTCTGTCTCTTCGGGTTCTTCTTTCGTTGCACCGCAGCGTTCCGGAAGCTCGACTACGGAAAACGTTGAACGGAGGCGATACAGTCGAACGCGAACGCGGGAACCGAGCAGATCCGGAGACTCGAAGAAATTGAGGAAGTTGGAAATTTCCAACTTAATCTGGGTTAATTCGAGGCGACCCGGGCGTTGGCTCGGCCCTGCCCAATTTAAGTTAATACTGATTTTAAATTAGTTCGGGCGCAGTTAGCCCTTGGATTTTCGGGGGTTCGAGAGTCTCCGGCGATCTCGAAGATATTTCCGCGCCGGCACTTTTCACAAAATTTGAAGTGAATTCTCAAAGGTGCAAAATTTCAACGCAGAACCACGGAATATAGCCGGAGAACAATTATAAATAGGATTATAATCGCTATTTCCATATTCCAACGTCGATTATTATTTGGTTCCTATTATTATTCTATTATTACCATAAATGAATGCGAAAAGAATGTACATAAGAACGACCCAAAATTGAACTGGTTAGTTCTCCCTGCAATTAAAAGCACGCACGCACGCACGCGTACGCACGTTGAATCAAAGAGAATCCATTCTTTGGACCATTCAACTCTGAAAATTGCGGTCTCGGAGGAAGCAACCGACGATGGCCAAAATAACACACCGCGCAAACAAGAAACCACTGACCTGATATTTTTCATCGCGTTAATTAAACACGTCCAATCGAATACGTATTTCGGTTTGAACCGGACGCAGTCGGCTAAATGGAACGGGAATCCAGCCCGACGGCAAACATCGGCAGACATTTACATTCGAATGGGAACGATGGGACCGATTCCTTCTATTTTCCAGGCTCGATAGGCGGTTGGAAGTTCGCAACCGATGCCCCCCTCGGCCATCAGAAACCAATCCTACCCCGTTTCCTCCAACGTTCGATATACCTTACGCGCAATTAGCGTGGCGTGGCACCGACAATACCAGAAACGATCAAAGTTTGCGAACGATACTCGGCCAGGATCTCTGTGAACAATGCGAGAGCCCGGCGGGAGTGGTCGACACCTTCGATACGGATATAGATACGTATGCTCAAGCAGGGATTCGATAAGCACCAAAGGCGCTCGGCTATAATGCAATCGAACAATAGCCGCGGACACCGTGCACGCAGCGGGAACGGCGTGTGCAAATGATTTCCAGCTCGGAGAACCAAGGGGTGTCACACAATCGCCGGACTTTCTCAATTGGGAGATTTATCGAGCTCACGATCCGCGAATTTCATTCCAGTGGGAGTTATCGGATCCTCGCATCTTCCAAGAACCGCGGAGGGGTTTTCGTTTCTTCAGAGGTGCTCGAGGTGCATTTTATTATCGCGAAATAAAAATTTTCAGGAATCTCTTCTCCGGCTCGATGATAGTCTAACGGTGAATTTATCATCATTCGTTATTACCGCGATACGCGCGTATACAAAATTCGATCTCGTTACCTGCGGCGCCATTATCGCGGCACCATCTCGCACCTGACCTCCCCCTTCCTGGAAAATCGTAATTAACTGCTGGATTCGATGGCGTTTCGCGCTAAGATCTTGCGGAACGTCGGCGAAATTACGCCACAGTAAAATACTACAGCCCCTTTATTGCCACGGTACACCTTGCCCCGACGCAGGGTATTATTGCCGCGTGCTTAGCCCGTGATACATGTTAAGTGCGCACATTGTATTTCATCGACGACACCCCTCCCCCCCCCCCTTCTTCGGCCCCGCGTCGTTCTACGTTTACGAAACAAGGGATGGTTGGAGTTTGAGGTGGTGCCTCGACGCCGAAACGAGAGAATCGGACGTTAGGGTTGATTGCATTAGGTGAAAATGCAATCGGAAAATGCAATTAGGTAAATCGACACGGAAATAAGCGTCATGGTTAGTTGATTCCGACGAATCGTTAGTCCGCGCCATTTTCCTGAGACGAGTGCCGAGGCAAGGGTGCTCGGGGCTTCTGCGCAACTTATTTCGGTTTTACGGATAGAAAAGGCTTTGTCACATTTTTTTCTTCTTAGTTTTCAATTTTTTCTACCAGTCGCGAAAGGGCAAGAATCGCGATAGTTCGAAGAGCAGTTGAAAAAAGACTTGAAAGTATATAAAAGTTGCTCGCTTCGTTGTTCGCCCTCGTACCAAGGTCCTTTTTTTTTTTATCGCGCGAAATGTTAGAATTTTCTCATTCGGAAATCGCCCGGCTATAAATAGAGAGATCAGCTCCGAGAGGGATTTGCCGTTCCGGGTTTCTCCCTTTGCCCCGCACGGGAAAATCCAAACAAGCAGTTTGGCAAGCTGAAAGGTAACGGTTGTACCGCGATAGTTCTTCGGGAGCGAAATCAGCTTATAAGTTTGGCACTACCATAAATTTGGCCCAGCCGGCGCTGGACTAAAAAGCAGGAAAATACGCGGACTTAGTTTCGGTGCACGTGCGAGGAACATAGAAATCAATTTATCTACTTAATGGCCCTTGTTGCCGGGAATGTACGATGCCGCGTGTAAAATGATCACGTCAAATTCGTGCTGATACACGTGTAAAAGGTTGGAATGCTGGTTCCGTGCCTGACCTCGATCTATTATACCGTTCCCCGCGAAACTTTCGAAATTACAAAACGGCCAGAAATGTATTACCGCGTTACAGTTCTTCTCGTAACTCGCGAGGAAAGATACGAAACCTATTAGTAAAGATATTTTTACCTCGGTCGTTTTCAATTAAAGGACAGCGAATTTCGTTAATGGCAATAAGTGGGAATTACGATAACGTAAATTGTTTAATCGACCGAAACGGTAATCGTATACATTTATCGTGTAACGACGCATCGAATTTATCGAGATCGACATTCCGTCATGGTTCGCCTGCAGATTTTATGCATTCATGGCGCGTGGTAATATGGAAACGCGTGCGAAACGTACGGCGGAATATATTACACAAATTTATACTATAATATTATTATCTTACGTTACGTACGCGCAGAAATGCATACGATTTCGGCGGTTTGATTGCGTCGGGGATTCGTTTTTGGATCGCGTTGGTTGCGTTAATTTGTACGTAAGAGCTAATTGAAATCTGTTGGATAACGAACGCCTCCTGTTTAAATAAATTAACATCTAGAAAAAGTTCGAGTATGGCAAGCGATTTTGTTTTACCGAGAATCTCTTCCCATGTTTTATGAAGGTGTCTACGTGACTACAACACGAGGATCAGGCTTAGGGGTTTAAGGCATGGATTAAGAAGAACGGTGGGAAGTTTGCGTTAGTTCGTACAAGTAATCTAGAAAAAAAAAAAGTCATTAAACGGATGCATATATTAAGTAACGGAGAACAGAGTCCTGAGCACGTTAAACCCATTTAAATTGCGTTTTTGTTACGCGCAGAAATCTTTTCGGTGTTACCGATGCTGAGCGAACTGAAAGACATACTTTAATACCGAACTATACTAAATAATACGAAGATCGGATTCTACGTTGCGGTCTCTCAAATCGGAAATTATTATTTATACGTATACGATGATAAATATTCAACTTAAAAACGTGGATTGTATCTTTCCAGAAATTTTAAAAAATTAAAAATAAACAAAAAGTCGTTCGAAAAAGAAAAACAACGGCGATTCATTCACCATACGCTATTCGTTTCTAGTTCTTTTCGAATGAAACGTTGCGCTCCGAGATATCCGAGCTTCGTATTTTCATTCAACTGTGAGTATTTTTGGGTGGAACATTTAAAACTGGCGGGTTTTGCATTTCAGGAACGCGTGTCCCTTTTATTCTTCTCCTGGGTGATTTCTAGAACGAGAATTTGGTAACCAATAGGTTCCATATAACGGTATTGTTATTTATCGATCATCCCCTGGCACGCCGAGCTGAACGCAATCGCGATGTTCCTGCTTTGTCTGTTTCATCCTATTTCATTTTTAATCTACAAAGATCTCAGGAGTGAGATCGAAAACTGATATTATTACTTGCTCTGCTGCGTTTTCCATGCTTCCATGGTTCTTTTGTTACACATTCGAATGGGTAATAATTCTTTCCGTGAATATTTCAGTATCGTAGCAGATCTATCGTTTAGAATTATTTTAAAAGAACGAAGAAAAAAGAAGATTTTTTATTTTAATCTTCAATGACTTCGCGAAGACAATTTACTTTATCGTTTAAATCTTGTTCGTTGATTATATTATCGAATGAAAAAAAAGTTAATTCTAACAAGAATAAGTTCGGATAAATTATAATATTAACCGATAACACGGCAATGACACCAGGTGTAAAATCTTCGATTTTACAGATTTAAATCGAGCGATCTTAGTTCGGGAATTTTATTTTCAGTGAAAATTCGCTAAAATGAATTTTAACTTTCTCGACTTCACGCAGCTATTGGCTCGCGGTTAACTACATTCTATCGAAATACCATTTATACGGAAAGTCGATTGTAGAAACATTCATTATGCGAAGAATCGATTATTCCTAACGCTGCTTGCGGCTTATAAAAGTGGAAAAATTAATTCAAGGGCTTCGATAGGGTAACATACCTGATCAATAGCGCGAGTGTCTGGTTTCTTTTTTAAAGAAAACGAAAACCTGGTTAACGAAACGAGTAAAGTAGAAATAACGAAGGTTCTCTGCACTTGATACGCCGTTTATTGGAATTCATTTATCAAAACTGTGCCTTGACTGAATTTTCGAAACTTTAATTTTTTAATCGTAAAACAACGTGGCACGTAAAAACGCTTAAAATTAATACTAAACGCTCGAACCCTCGTAACCGGCGTACCGCCTCGAAAACATTGAATTTCGGCCGCCTCGTGATCGATTATGCAAAACAATTTGTTCTCCGCTTGTCCGACGGCAATCTGGACCGCGTGACGTTTAATGCGCAAATAAATTTCACCAAACGAATTTCACGTTGCCGCGTCCATCCGCATTAACTCTATAAACAGCAGATTCTAAAGCAAATTTTAAACTTTGTACGGGAAAATTTCATTTTTCACGATGCGATCAGTTTCACGTTCGAACCTTTCCATTCTTCCCTTTCTTTTTTTTTTTAATTCTGCAAGCTTCCCCTCTCCTCCCCTGGATCCTCCGTTGTCGAGGAAATTGAAAAATCGTCGAGGAATTCCTGCAATTTTGTTGGCACCGTGGTGGCAAATTGGAATTCGCTTTCGACCGTTTACAACTTTTTCAAGAGCGTAAACTCAGGATCTAAAGGCACAGGTGTCACGTTTAGGCTACTTTTCATGGTGGATCGTCCAATCATCGATACGATTGGCCAAAAAGTACATTTTAGAAAAATCATGCTTCCACCGTTATATAAATTATAAAGTATCATTCTGTACATATTAATCTGAAAACGATTCTAATAGATAAAATAAATATCGTATAATATTAACGTTGCGAAAATAAAAGATATAAAATTTAATACAATTTATAACGATTTATAACAATTTCGATTAATTATCCAACTGCAATGAATCGTCTAAGAATTCATTTCAGGAACATGAAAAATTTAATTCTAGAGCCTCGGTTAAGAATTAATTATGAAAAATCGGATCCTGGAGGTCATCCTTCTCCTTTTTCCGCGCTTAAAGCGACCCGTCGAGGATTCATTCTCGCGCGCAGCGCTATTCTTTCGCCGAGAAGTGTGAAAACAGCTATAAGCAGATCAGGAAATGGACGAGACAAATTCGAGGCCAGCTTTCCCCGGTATTGAATTCCACACGAACCCGGCCCCGGTCTCCTTCCAATTTTTCAATGCGAATGCGCAGCACTGCGATCCGATTCCTTTGTTATTCCGCGATCCCGAGCGCGTGTACTTTTCTCAAAAGCTCCGTTGATCCGACGGAATCCGAGAATTTCCTGCAGCGCGAGGCGTCAAAACAGCACTTGCGATGATAATCGTATCGCGGAACGCCCCTCTTCCCCGTGAACCGCTTCCCAGTTCCTCCTGGACCTCCTACGATTTCAAAAAGTCGCCGAGTCGAGAGGAACTCGATATCCTTTCAATGAATTGGGTCCGGGCGCGTGGAAATCAACCTTTCCGAAACGAGAATTGCACGCTTCGTTTCGAGTCTCATTCAAAGACGCTTGGGTCGCTAAAAATTAAACGATATAGGGTACAACGTGCAAGGAACTCTGGACAATTGGGGGATAAAATTTTGTCCCAGTGAGAACTTTGACATCTGTGTTTCAACAGGGGAGGTTTAAATCGAAAATGACTCCGAATTAATAATTTTAAGGAGAAGAAACTTTTCACCGTACAAAATATTGCCGTCTCCTCCGCTTCCTCTCTAAATAATAATGGTTACACGAAAATAGAGAAGCACAACTCGATACCTTAATGGAATGACCAACCTCCGCCCCCTTCCGCCGCTCTGCGCTTCCTCAACTTCACTGGCTCTCTATCATTTCCGAATTTAATGATAATTAATTCACTTTGTAGTCCGCCTCCCCTAAAATACATTTCACCTCGGATATTTAAACTTTATCGCGGTGACAATCCATTTGCGGGATGACCATTTCCAATCTCAAATTGAAGCTGTTTCATCTCATATGCTCTCGTCTATTACGTTTCACCTTTGTAATTTTTGTTTCTCTCTCGACTTCTCTATTTAACGATCGCGAAATCAATTTAAAACCTCGATAGACTAGTCACGATAGGATTTTGAAATAAAAATGTAAAACTGTAAATTGTTGCTCGATATGATTCGACTGAAAGAACCTCGTTATTTCGAAATAATAAAATCAATCGTCGACGCTTACGATTTGATCCACGATAAAAACAAACATCGCTAACACATTCCTAAGGAGCTGCATTCCTTATTTATTACATCGGTAAAATATCATTCGTCCCCTAAAACTGCAACCGAAACACCATACGCTTCGAGAGCCCGCAAGGAGTTCCGCTATTAAATTATTCCCGTAGCATTGTTTCGCGAAACGCGCGGGATTCTTCCCCGAGTGCTCCCCTTTGTTCGCGGTAACAACTGGATAACACGATTTTATTGTTTCGCGATTACGCTTTATTGCTGGTAATTGACGCGTTGTTTCGCGAAATGTAGAAATTCCTTGGCCAATTTGAAAGATTAGATTCCCGTTGCATCTTCGCCGTTAAACTTGGTCAATGGACGCGCGACCGCCACGGCGCGAAACAAACTTATTTACGTCCCGGGCACGGATTACGCCGTCGTAATTGGTTAACGTGGTTTACGTGCCGAGTGGGTGACGAAAGTTACGTCATTTCGGAGGACAAACTCCAGTGCGATGGCTCTTGAACGCCGGTTGGATGCTGCGATATCGATCTTATCTCGGTCAATCGTGCCGTATCGGACGTCTACTTATCGTTGAACACCGCGTATTCGGCGACGCATATTCAGGATCGTGTCGATATTCAACCCTTGATTGCCACGAAATTGGGTATTTTTATTTATTCGAAGGTGGCGAAGGTCCTTTAAATGGCGCGACTGGACTACTAAATGTCGCGCGACTATCCCCATGTTGAGACCCTATCCACATGTTGAGACCGCTGGCGTTGACTCGAAACCAGTCAGTTTTTAAGGCAGGAGCGAAACTGAATATTAATTAATTACTCTAATGATATTGAAAGTGATTTAAAATTTTGTTCGATTTGCATCGAGCACATTGTGCAGATGGACGTTTCGTTTCGTTCATATTACAGTGCGAAACGAATAACATTTGCTATAACACTACTTACACTTCTTATCTAGACTTCGTTTATATTTCACAATCGTGCCCCTCTAATCCTGTACCGTAGCTTACAAAAACACCGCTACAGTCCCTGATGCTTCCCTTTCCCTTGCTTACGAGAACAGGAACGCATACTTTCTAACGCGTCGATTGTCTTCTAATTCCCAATTGAACGCATTACGTAACAGGGGTTCGAGCTTAGGGTTTCCCATTTTTTTCTAGCAACCGTTTGCGGGAGCACGATTTACCACGGACTCGACGTCGATCGACGTTTTCCCTTCAGCGTAACCGACATCGCGTTTGTCTTTCACCGCTCCCCGCCCCCTCTCGTCCCATCCGTTTCGAGCACGGTCCTCTAATTTAACCGCAACAGAATGCAAGACACGCGTGCACCATGCAACGACGCGCCAGAGAGGGCCGGATCGCGAAACGAGCCCCTTGATTCCGGAAATCAAATTCTCGAACGCAGCTACAACGTTTGACGATTTTGCGCCATGGCGCTTCTCTTCGTTTACTCCCAACTCGATTCACCAACGAAACAACAGCCGTTCCTTCGGCGCGGGATTCGACCGGCGTGTATTCGCGGAAACATGATTGCGCTATTGTCCGCGAGTCAGCCACTTGGCACAATTACGTCGACACTGAATTAACCTTGTCCAATTGTGGGAATTATGGGATGAAAGCAAGGGTTATCGATGCCCGATTGGATTTATAGAAAAGTGTGGTATTTTAAATTGTACGTAGCTCGAGTATGTGGATTTTTATTTCGAACAGTCGAGGTGTACGCGTAACTTTTGAAATTTTTTAACGGCAAATAAAAGGTTCGAATGCCGATAGAAAGCTCGTTATCGAGCCTATAATTTTTGCATCGATAGGTTCGTTTTTGGCCGACGAAATATTTGTATTATTTGGATGACACGAAGCGTGTATAAGAGACGAAACAATCTGGAATTCAGATTCAGCGAGACAATCGAGAGATGGAGCCAGGGCACGAACAGATAGAGACCGATGGAAAAAGCTCGTTAATTGAAACTCGGAGGCAACCGAGACACCGCGTTAACCAATTCGAGACGTGATATTCTTCGAGGGCTGTTACTACGATGAAAGAAAGCTCGTGTAACTTTTTCCAGTCTGCTGGCGAACCGATGAAAGTGTTTAAACGAGATTTCTAAGGGGGAACGTCGCTCTTCGGCGTACGCTAGATTCTCGGGAATTAACGTCAACGCGACCGTAACCTTGAACTCTTCGATTTAAAAAGCTCACCCTCGCGTTTCATCTTGTCGCGTTACGTATTTTCTACGATTTCTTTCGTAAATAGTAATTTAACAAAGGTAAAACCTTTATTTTATTCCTTTGAGACTCGAGCAATCGGACGAAAGACCTTTAAGGATCGTTCCTTTGCATTTGCAAATTTACGTCAATTTTCATTTCGACGCATTTTAGTAAACATACAAATTTAACAAAGTTCTCGAACCTTCGTCTTGCAATACTTAGCTTTATCAAGGAACCTTTAAGAACCTTCCCCCGGTTCACGTTACATTTTAATTACTCGACACTCGATCGATCCATGATTACAAACCGAATTCTTCCTCGCAATTTATATTCGCTAATTTTAATTCGAGTCAAGTTTACTTTGGCTGCGAAGCTTCTAATAGCGACGGTAACCGACGCTTTAAGTAACAATGCGGATCCCCGATGTTCCTCGGGGAAGCGCAGACCAGCAACGAACTATGCAGCGTCTAGTAATTAGTCCTACACTCGTAAAGCTCACGGTAGCTCGTGTTTCAGGATTAATGAATACTTCCCACCCCGGAAAGTTAACGACTTTCGATTAACCCCTTTATCCATCAAGCCCTACCACTCGTTCCGCGGCTCTTAAATTCGAAACCCCTTTCCGCGGTTGCCACGCAACTCCTCCTTTACCGCGGGCAGAAATATCCGCGAGATCATTTCGTCGCATCTAATGATACATCCAGACATGCCGCATCGATTTTTCCGCGACGTCTGCCGAACAGGAATATACTCCATGGCTGAACCAATAACCCGAATACTTGAAAATTATTATTATTACTTTTTGTACCGCGCAAAGGACAACTTTTACAAAATAAAATATAGTCTGTTTTACACAGGGATATCGTAGCTTCAACGTATAAACAATTTTTCTTCTTTACAGTATTAGTACGGATAACGAAACTCGAAGTAAAACATTTATTTAGAATACATCGGCTAGATGAGATCATTCCGTATCTTTAGAAATTCTTAGAAATTCTTGTCAAATTTTTTTGATACCAATAATAATACTTTATTTACGGACAGTCTGCCCTTGATATCAAATACAATGTAATAACAATCAGAAAAAATGGAGACAATCGTATCGTAATGTAACGTGTTCAGCTAGATTACGCGCACGCAGAATTGCTGCAACTCAATTTTTGAACGGCGAAATTTATTATATTATATTTTCAACTGTGCAAGGAGTGGATAGTTTTTCTAATGTAACTCGAAGCGTGGTCTGGTTAAAGAGTAAATATTTAAATGGCTGCGGTAGCTTGACTGCGGAAGGGTAGGATAATTAATAGTCTTTTAATCGTGAACGTGTACGAGAGAGCTAATGGGATTTAAATTGTCTCCATTATATAATTTGAATTTTAAATTTGAGCGAAAATGCTATTAAGAAACGAGAAGATTCTTATTAGACAATTATATACACAGGGAGAGGGGGTAATGGTACGGACATATACGGAGATCTATATCTTATATGTCTCATCAAAGGAGATTCAATTCTAAAACATCATCTCGAATGCGTTCCGTATAATGTAAATATAATTCAAAAGCCAGCCAGACTGTTACCACTCTCTACTTAAAAATAAAAATCAAAGGAATAAAATTGATTTCTCGAGAACTTTGGAAAGGTTCAAAATGAAATCCTTCGATACACGACACGCCCGGATATATCTGCGAACGATCTCTAACGATCGGAAAAACGAACCTAACTCCCTGTCGCCTCGGAGGACACGATACTGTACATACTCGAACTCGTATCAAGCTCGTGTATTATACCCAGCGCGCGTCTGGCATATCAAAACACGCTATTAAGTTAATTACACGCACGTATTACTGAATAGTGACAAACGAAAGCGCGGAAAGTTGAAAAAGCTTCGGGAACAAAGGGGAAAGTCGCCATTGGTATCGCGGTCGAGGGAGCTCTCATTGAAATTATTCTCGAGCAAAATTTCACTCGCCCTTGGCTGTTCTTGGCGTTCCACGCATCCTCCGTTCCCCGTTCGTTACACTCTGTGTACGTTTCAATTTAACAATGGATAATTAACCTTTAGCCCCGCGATTTTTAACGGGACGGGAAGAGAAAAATATATATATATATATTTTTCTCTTTTTGCTTCGATTCTACGAATAGTTCGAGTATCGCGAACAGGAATCGATAACCGGCGTCGATCGTAAACGACCTATTTATTTCGTAATTGAACGCGAATTGACACGATGGCGGCGAACGCTTACACTGTCGACACAATGCGGCCAGATAATTAAAGACTGATAAATGCCCGCGATAACATCGTCGCGGCTGGCGAAATGCCTCGCTGAATCGCGACACTGCTGCGGCTTTCACGGATTAACGATGAGTTAACGCTGCCGGAGGTTCATGATCGCTAGCGAATAGGGGGAGGGGCGACTGTACCGCATTACTCATTTCCATGTAACTTACGCGACTCTCGCGTTACAACGGAAAATCGCGTTTAAAAACCCCTTCGCCCTGGATTCCATCGTGACTCATCGGGAAAAGGTGCTCTAAACTTGATAAATGACTCATGTTTACTGTACATTTTGTGGTACTACATACTGCAGGAAATTACAAAATGAAATACAAAATGGAAATTCGTACAAATTCGAATATACTAATTGTCGAGACTTCGATATGGTTCGGAATCAGACCTGTACATAGCTTATTCGAACTCTGAGCTCGGAATTCAAAAATTCCAAATGCCAGAATCGTCGGAACGTCAACGAAATGATATATTCTTTGGAAAGTAACAGTAGCGAACGATGAAGTTTCTTCGGAAAAATTTCAAACATAGAGGACGTCTTCGAGGGCTCGTTTTCCCTCTCGAAGGGTTAATCCATTTTACGAGGGTGAACGGTGAAGAGTCACGAATCAGACGAGTAGACGAGAGACCCGAACATAAAAAGGTGTATCGAAAAACAACCGCTTTTCTCTGTTACTGTTACGATCGGCACGTCCACGCAATTCGTCGCCGAAGAAGATCGAACTCTTCGACAAGCCCGCGAAGTTGCATCCGGGCGTCGGCTCTTTCTCGTTTTACGAGCATCCCCGCGGCCATACGGCATGCATTCGTCGCGATTTACGATCGCACGGGCCACTCGTGCCCCCGTGAAAGTGCAATCGTGCCCCTGTAAACTTTTCACCAAGATCCGTGTCGGTGAGCTTTATTTACGTTTTAATTCGGATCGTCAAACTGAACCGTTGGTCTCTCGGGGTCCGACAACGTAATCTATTCGAACTTTGTCGTTTCGAGTTACTTTGCAAATGTTGTTCGGGTGGCAAGGAACGAGCATAATTAAATTATCGATTCTGTTGTGCCCCGAGACACGAATATTGCAACATATGATCGACCATCGCTAATCGGGTAACGACCCCGCCTATGCCCGGTTAAGAATGTCCGAAATCAGCGACATACTTTGAACTGAGAACATTTTGAATAAAGTCATTGCTGAGACTACATCGCTGGAGTTACGATCCTTCGACTCATCATCAAACACCGATGAATTCCAATTCTTTGAACGTCCCGAAACCCACGATATCCCAAAATCCTTTAAAAATCGCCCGACGGCACGACAATTCCCCGAATCATAGATATCCTTCTAAGCTTTTAATTACCTATTGCACCGCTTCTAGTCGAACACCAGTTGCCAGCTTCCACCGGTCGCTCGACGTTTTCCCGTTAAAAAATCTTGTCCCTCGCCCATTCGCACCGAATTAAAAAGCACAGAACCGACGACTCCCACGGTCGAACGAGCCCTTCGTTCGAGTGCGGCGCGAGCTTCGCAACGCGCCACCGGTTACACTCTCGGAAAATTAATTAAAGCGATACTAGTAGAACGAGATAATTACGGCGCTGCGGCTATGGGCAAAAAGAACCTAGGGAAAAAAAAATACGCGGATCCTGACGATAATCCTGGCTCGGAAAGGGTTGGCTACAACGACCGCCACCCCTTCAGCGGTCGCTTTTTCGCTGTCTGCTCTCCGTGACCCGCGCGCTGCGATGCGGCTCGCATGTTATTTCGTTAATCGAGGCGACGAGCGGGTCTGCCAAACAAATTTCGAAAGCCAGATAAATACTGTGAATCAGCACGCGCGGAGTCGGTGGAAACGGGAGACCGCGAGATCCGACCCCGTAACGACGTTACGGGAATAAACATAAGCGGGGTCAGCGGATAGTCAGAGATCGGCGTAATTACGTTTCGTTTTGGGTGGAAAGTTTCGAGAAACGAATCGTAGGGTGAACGTAGATTTTTTGGGCGGGAATGGAGAAGTTCTTGGAAATTCGTTTTAATGGAGAACGTACGAGCGTCTCAAGGGTCGAACGTCGTTAATCCGCAGACGATATTTAATTCCCTCGCAACGCATTTAACTCCGAATGGCTTAATTAGGGACGCGAGCTCTTTGTGCGTTGATGGGCTCGTGAACAAAAACCGAAATTGAAGTTGCCACTGATGCAAGATACGCGTTAATTAATTACACTCGCAATCCGCGCCATTGTGCGCATTGCGTAGATGGTTACGAGCTTCTTTGCCCTCTATTGATAAAATTGAACGCGTTACGCCGGATATTCATACTTTTCGGGGCTCCTAATTAAACTTCATTCCGCGGGTACGTTTATCAAGTTTCTACATGTGTATTTCACGCGTGCGCGTTCTCGTTAATTCCACTTTCGTAATTTTCGTACTTCCCTAAAAAGAATCGTGAACTGGTTATTCGAACGTAAAGGGAATTAACGAATAAATTCTGTTTTTCATTCCGTTCTCGGCTATTTACGTCCAACCCGATTTATTGAAATTCAACGAATCGCGCCATTCTGAAATTGATTATTATACTTCGAACTCATCGATAGTCGCGTGAGTCGTAAAACGTTTGTTTTTACGTGCTTAACGCGATTAACACCGAACCAAGATCTGCTTAAAATCGGGAAAATGCGAACTTACAGTCAGTGTAAGAAGTATTCGTACGGCGACCAATTTAAAATAAATGGTTCCTGTACGAATACTTATTACAGTCGCTGTACATATATTCCGATAAAGGAATGAAAAATACAAGAGCTTCATCGAATATCGCTCGACGTAAAGATTTCTTTGATTTCGTAGAAACCGTAATTCCCTCTTCGTCGAATATCAGATTTCATCGAAACACCGTCAACTCTGTACAAATTTACAGAGCGATAACCGCCTGGCAAACGAACGTGAAAAATGACGGAAACTATGTCCCCATCGCCGCTGAATAAAAAACGACCGAAATTTGAGTGCCTTAAAACTGAAACTTTCAGCATTAAACAAAATAAAAACAATGAGGGGGCAGGAGAGGGATTGCCGGTCGTGTCGGGCCTATACATCACGCGGTTTTTGCGTCGTACGGTTGACAAAGTGCGTTTATTTGTTAATCTTGTTCGGCGAGCGTGCTGGTCGCTGTTTCAGATTTTATTACGCCGGGCAAACCTATTTCGCGCAATTAGCCCACACTCACCGTCGCTTCGAGCGTTGGACAACATTTATACGGTGATGCATTGTTGTTTGACGTCGACACGGACCGCTAAGAGGTGCCTGCTCTGTCGATATAAATGTAATGGCCCTTCTCCCGCACCCCTCGATAGTTAATTTCGAGTCGAATATAACGAGGTTCGACGATGCTTGTAATTCGATGTTTCGCTAGAACGGGGTCGGACGACGAAAATTGGAAGTCGAGTCTTGGACATGGAGGAAGTGAATTTTTATATTTAAAAAGTGGGACACGATTAGGACCGATGACGATAATATCGCGTACATCGAATTTTTATTTTAAATGATTATACTTGAACTGTGATTAATACCGGGTAATTAAACGGAGATAATTTACGCGTAGCAGTACGTTACTCGAAAATCTCTTATAATACGTTCACGGAAGAGGTGGATAAACATTATTCTTACGGTTAAAAAGAAGTTTAATTTAGACGTGGTTTTCAGGGCAGGTTCGTGGAATTATTACCATCATAAATTACGATGAGAAGGATTATCGAATCGTCGACGAACGGGCGTTGGAAGACGCCATGGAATCTAGCACCCCGAAAAGAGAGAATTAACGTCGGAAAAAGAACGAATGCTCTTCGTCGTTTAAAATCAATCAGTGCTCGATTATTATACAAAAACAAACCAGTCGAATTACTGGGAACGTAATTCGTAGTCAAAGAGGATTTTCATTGGAGAAGGAAATTTTTAATCGTGACGTTCATAAAATTAAGATAGTCGATGAACGATACTTGAACGATTATAGAATTTTCAACGATGTTCCGATATTAAATTCTTAATCGAGGCTCTAAAATTGAATTCACGCGAATGGTTATCTCTCTATTCACTGGAGCGAACTAGAGCGCCAGACGAAACTCTCGCGCGAATGTATGTTTCGATTCCTTTCGAAGCCTTTCTTTTCTTTATCGGAGCGAAGTTCAGCAATATTTCAATATTTGTCAAGATTTCGTGTCACACGAGTCGGTGATTAATAGCATTACCAGGCATCGTAAAAGTGCATTTTACGGGCGAAAAGACGGATTACTCTCACCCCGTCAACTTCACTCTTGGGACAATCTTTATGGCACAAAGCATAAAGCATAAAGCTATAAAGTTTCTGGCTTCGCGCATCAGCTGCGGGATATTATATAGCGCTAACTTAGAGCTCGCGTAATAATGTTGGTTAACCACTCAACTCCCTAACCGGAGCATGCTCGAGCACATACATGCTGCATTTCTCGGTTAACACGAGTCGAACCGGGTTCTCGAAGGCACGACTAATCGGAGATGAGCGTAATTCTTATTTGCATTGAAATTTAAGGTAACGAATGAACGATCAACTGTTGCTTCACAATGGACAAATACATATTTAAGGAACGAAAGACGAACTGTGCACGCGTTCAAAGACTGAAATATGGAAAAACATAACGTCGCGAATTTCAGAAAGTCGACAAATTAAACTACTCGAAAGACGAGAATCGTAATACCTGCTATATTTTATACCAGCAAGGGTATCGATAAGAATTGCTCGAAAAATTTGTATCGAAAAATTTCCACAGATTCCTCGAGTCCGAAAGTGCGAACAAATCAGCTTCCCAATTATATCTGTGTGATCGATTTAATAATATCGGGAAACGTGTTCCGAACAATGAAAACGTAACGTTTAAGAAACGAGGGAAGTAGAGATAATATAGAGAATCCGAACCCTGAATTATTGCACGTCGGCCGATATTTTCCGTCGTTTCTTCCCGTTCCGGGGGTAACGCGGCCATTTGTCGCCGCTGTTAAAGAGGCGGTTTCGAGTACCCCGAAATTATGAACGTCGTTAACGCTATCGAATTTGTGACGGAGGCCACGAAATTCGATTTGAACGTTGCTTCCGTGAAATACAATGTTCGCGAGTTAATGCGCAATTAACGCTTAATTGGTTGTCCACCTCGGTATTACAGGTAGTATGTCGGTTGTGGTTCGTTGGAAAATATCAGTTACACCGCACTGCTATCTGAACTGATAAAAAGGGACGAATATATGTGGACGTCCACCTGTTCGTTAACGATGCACCGTATAACTCGTAGCGAAATTAATTAAACAAAGGGAATGCACGAGGTGTAACGTAAATTTACAGTCTTTATTAGAAGCCTTTGCACCATAAAATTTAGTGTAAATGTCTTGCTGTTACAGAACTTGAAAATGTCGCCAAAGCTCGAAGGTTGCAGCGCGAAGCTTGCAACAAAGAATTTAAAATGTTTCCCTGTAGGAGAATGCTTTCATACGGTCGTATAAATAAACGGACAGATTCGAGTATATGTACATCAGTGGTTCTAAAAAGTTTTTAAGCTCACGGTACAGTTTAGCCCTCATAAATGGCACGCGATAAGATTTTACCGTCACGCTAAAAATGTTGTACTGCATTTGCTACTCTGATAAATGCTGTTCTCACTCGTTCCAAACCGAGCACTCGCCTTTTAAGAGCGGTCAATTTTTATCGCGCAAATAGAACTTCTTAAATCGGTTGAATTTCATTAGGGGATGGAAAATACTATGAACAATTTAAACACAATTACGCTCGTTTCAACCGATAATAAATACGTATCGCGATAGGTCGATACGTGTCGAGGAGCGTGAAATCCACTCTTTCGAAATTCGAACAACGGACGATACGTACGATATCCGAATCAATAACACGTTTCACCACAAAGCTGGTTTACCCTCGACTCATGATAAATAAAGGATAGGGGGATGGGGGTAGCCAAGGATCCTATGTACGGCAGTTAACCCAACTTCCCTAATCTTCAAACTAATTATGAGTTTAATCCATAACCGCGAATATTCAGTTTAGCTGGAACGGGTAATGCGCGTTTTGGTGGGATGCATTAAAATTACCTCGCCGTTTAAGTTCGACGCGAACCCTTGGGCTCGAGTTCGCCAAAAGAATCGATCCTTTTTGGCAAACAAGGGAGCAAGAGATTCGAACAAGCAGTCCAACTAAATATTCAAAAAGTTACGGAAAAGCTTTTACAAATTTATAATACATCGGTGCACGACATCGACTTCCCAGAAAAATAATACTACAAATTGCACAAAAGATGTAACCATTACAATTTCAGGGAAACTATTTGCAAGCAAATTTATCTTATTAACATTCTCTAACTCGAGCACGGAAATCATCATCGGCACGTGGAACGCAAAGTTGTTCGCCAAGCGAGCACAGAATTATCGCGACAAAGTGAAAAATTCTTGAGGAACTTAGTAGCTCGCACTCCCGGCCGCTTGTATTTCCTTTTTCGCATTGGAGTGCGTATTTCCTGCATTCATTACGTTCCGGATCGACGAGCGGGAAGCACGAACGCTTTGACCTCGTTAATTTTGTAACTTGACACGAAGCAATTAACAGAAACGCTCGCAATAAAGTTGAATTCTCCGTGCACGAGCGCGCAAACGTGGCCTGGGCACGCTGAATACCGAGCGAGTTATAATTAATTGTAAGGACTACTTAATTAACATTCATTTATCGCGATATGTCGTCCCGATGTACCTTGAAGCATCGCGAAAAAATTTCCTGCCGAGCGAGTCGAGGCACTGCGTACAAAGTTGCATTTTCGTTTTTCAAAGATGAGTGGGGATGAATCTGGATTAAAATTACGGAACAGTTGGAAAGGTAGCGATTTCTCCACGCAAAAAAATAAATGTATGTTGCGGTTGAGCCGATTATTCTTCAAAATCTATTCGTTTGTAAACGAAATTCTTCGATCGATAAATAAATCCTAAAGTACATTTACAAGTAAATAAATCTTGAAACACGTTATATGTATAGAAAATTCTTGAACAACACAATTTTATACAAAGCGTAACGGGATCACGAGTCCACTATGCCCTACACCACCGACGGAGCGAACTAGGTTACCAACCAAATTAAGCTGTATTACCGATCGCGTTAGACCCGCGGTATACAAACGACTTTTGCTGAAGCTGATTCGACTTTGAAAATCGAAATGCCAGGGAATGCCCAATGGACAGGAACTAATTATACAGCGAGCAAAACAGGAAAAAGTCCGCGTAGGGGTTGGAGAGGGCTGGGTAATATTTCTATTCGTTCGCGTGCTGCGGATTCAAGATCAGTGCAAACGCGCACCGGGGCCGCATAATCACCGTGCGCGACCATAGCCGTGGAAAAAAGGGGTTGTCGAGGAAAAGTTCGAGAACAGCCATTTAAATTTCGCAGTTCAAAAGCTCGCGCGGAGCTCTGCGCTCCGATTCCTTTCGCTTCTTTTACTCTAGCGGTTATTTTTTTTCGCGGATTTCAGGGGGTTGCGCTCATCTCAGCCGTATTTTCCTGCGATTTCGAGTATCGGCCGAAGGGTAGCTCGAATTTGCGAACGTATCGGAAACTGTTACGATTCGGTGGCGACGCGCGACGGTTCCGAATGGTGGAAATGGAATTAAAGAATCGTTTATCGTTTAGCTTCGGGTGTATTTAGCAACGTGTGCGATACAATTTATCAGAAACTGATTTATCGTCTAGATAGGAAAGATAGTCGAGCGAATTTAATAGTGATTTATTAGCTGGTATCGAAGATGTTCGAGTGAATATAAATTGATTTGGTCTATGTTATAGTATCGAAGATATTTTATATCGTAGATGGTAAATGCACATTCTACTGACAATATTCTACCGAATATAAAAGTGAGCTTTTCACATGGAATCGAATGTATTCGAATAAACATGATATTGACTTATTATGTGATATATAGTTTTCAATATTTATGAAATTTGAGTCGGGTGAAAACTGATTTATTATCTTACGAAAATACTGAAATATACACAGAGGTGGTAATACAATTAATGTACAGATTTGTTATATACTATTGAGGATATTTAATCTGGATATCATTAATATAAGCGTGGTATCGACGATGTACAACCACAGGCAAATCGATCGGATATTTCTCAATGAAAATGAACATAAAACTCATTTTTCCATCTCCTATAGAATATACTCAACTACGTATAAATTGGCTTATTACGTGCTATCGGAGATATTCAGGTAGACATAAATCGATTTCGAGCTTATTCGAGGCGAACGCTATTTTCGATCATTTTCAGGTGTTTTGGACCACCGTGGTCTGTGTGGCCATTGACCCTGTCTCGAGTTTAGACGAACAATGCGCGTGCGCCGCGCGGAAATTGCCGTGGAAATTTCGAGATCCTCCCCAAGAGCCCGCGATAAACGTACACCGGGATATCGCGAGCCTTTTTCGCGAGGAACGCGCGTTTCAAAGAGGACTTTTATGCCCCCGTGAGCCGGAGATGCGAAAATTTGGCGAAATACGCGTCGCTCGAGAAACATTGTCTTCGTTTCCTTCGCTTTACGCGCGTTTCTTTATTCCCTTTTTTTTTTTTAGGATAGAAGTTCCCAGAGGTTACACACGTGTCTCCTTTGTTCTCCTACCGCCTTCCGTTAGGACTGAAAATACGGAATTTTCAGGATTTTCACAGATATATTAGAACCTCAACCTGTTTAAGAGGGATCTAAACTCGGTAGGAATATTTCTTCATTTTAGCCTCCCAATCTGCTTCACGAGAAAATACGTATTTATATTTATATTTAGTAGAATGTCTTCGATACCGAGATATTAAACAAAAAAATCTACAGATTTCACGACGAGCGTAAGAATCAGGTGATCGAAAGAGACACGCGAAATTATTTTCGCGATTTATTTTATTCTAACATCTTTATTATCAAGCGTTACGTCAGTGCGACATTTCTCAGATATGCACCCATACTATTTGTAAATGATATTCAATCATAAAAAATAACAACCATGCTATTAAGATACAATATTTATCGGCATACTCGATTATAATTTTACGAATTCAGATTCGCGTTAAATTGGAATCGTTGAATCGAACGAGACACCATCCCGTGGAGAACGCAACACAATTAATCGCGCGTATTTTTTATTGGAAGAAGTTTCATTAGATGTTGTACGTCGCTTGTGATTTATGCATGACGGGGCACCGTCCAATTTCAGCCGAACAGCCATTCGGTTCTTGAACGAACGATTTCCTAACAGATGGATAGGTCCTGCAGGACCAATTGCCCGATTCGTTTGTTCCTCGGGTTCAAATTCGTTGGATTTTCATTTCCACTTAAAAATATATGATTGTCCAACGCAAAACACGATCTCGGATAGAAACCTGTAGTCCTCGATTTTATGTTAGACCCTGGCTCGAATGATTTCTGTTTATTTTTATCAAAACTATTCCCTCATCCGCTGTTCTGTACCCATTCACTTCCCCCAGGATTTCGAAGTAAGCACCCTTGTAAACCCGATTCGTAGATGCGATTAACACCAGGTGGAACGGTTCGAATAGCTTCGTTTAGATTACAGCGATGGCAGTGTAAACAGATTTGTAGATAATCGGCGTATATATATCGCGCTCCGCGCTGTAATAGAGTGCAAGGTGGATCGTTTGTATAAATGGAGAATAACAGGGGACCCAAGAATATTTCCCCGAGGTGCACCTAATTTGATAGAGCTACAGGAGAAACCGACGTCGGTTACACTCCGCATTGATAACGATTACGAAGATATCCGCGAAACTAGTTAGCAACGACGGTTAGCGTTCGAACAATTGGCACAGCGCCGTCTATATAAGAAGGTTTCGGAATTCGAGGGAAACGGCATCGACGCGACGATAAAATAGCGCAAAGTGACTCGGAAGAGGAAGGAATGAAATAGCATTAAATTTCGTTTAGCGTTCATCCTATTCACCCAAACAACGAGAAGCTGCTGTTTTCCGCATGGATGTACGCCGCGCGTTTCGTTTTCTTCCGATAAGCCAGCGTCCGGGAAATCTCGCAACGCGGGAAAAATGTTTCCTCGAAAGTTTCCTTTCAAATACTGCGAAATAAAAAATACATAGGAACCACGACTTTTGCATTCGAATTTCTTTGTATGGTGCTTTCAATAATTAAAATAAGCTACTAAAACGTTCCTTCAATACTTCATAGGTCACTGGTACTCGTCATTACCACCAAGGAAGGGACGGGAATTTTGTATTTTTAAGTTCCTACGCGCGTCCACAAAAAAAAAAAAAAAACAGTGGAAAACAATTCCCAGGGAGTTCTGCCCTATAAAGGGTTGAGGAGAAAAAAATATCTCTTTAAACTACATTGATAGTTCGTGTTAACAAAACAATAACTGAAAAGTGTACCTGTAAACGAATGGTACAAAATAAAAGGTCCAGCCTGCACCACCTCCGCTAATTCGCGCCCTTAACGCAGAGGGGTTCTCCTAAGCGATGTCTCGCGAGTTCCAACTAGTGCAACTTTTCCCAGATCTAATATCTCGGCCGCGACAGGTGTTCCAAAGAAATCCGCGAACGCCCTCTCGACTCCTCTCGCGGTTAATGTCTGTTTTTACAGACAACGAATGAAGTTGTTTACCAGTCGCGGCCGGTAAACACCGACGGCGGCCGGGATAAAAATGGCAGTTTCACGGGGCGCAGGATAAAGAAAGGAATTCACTTGCAAATAAGTTTATTTACGACGCGATTATTCCGTGTTACGCGTGTGTCCGCGGGAATAAAGGCCGTCGACGGGAACTTTCGTCCGGTGATAAAAATTTGTATTAAAGCGAGACGCCGCGGCGTAACGAACAAAAATTCACGAACCCAGGTGGATTCCTCGCGGTGGCAACGTTAAGCAGGAAACAACTTGTAACGAGAGAAGAAAAAAAAAGGATTCCCCATCCCCGTAACCCCTCCCCGGAGAGGATGGACGGTGTACGGAGTTTTCCGCGCGACGGGAGATGAAACTGATCGCTCGTATTATGCTCTGGAAACCTTTCGCCGAAATTATGCGAGACGGTTTTTCCTCGTCGCCTTCGCGAAATGGAGTGGGGGAGCAGCGGAAGAAGAGCAGACGCACCTGTTCGTTTTTTGGAGGGGAAACAGAGCGTCTTAAATCATTTCGCGTCGTGGCTGGCCACTCGGAAATTTTGAAAATAAAATGGTCGAACTGTTCCCGTGCCGTTGGTTTTTAACAGAGATCTCTGCTTCTATGCGTTTGGGCAAAGTGAGAGGCCTGCGTGCTTCGACATTTTCTCGACTAGTTTCGATAGAACGCGAAATGTACAGGGGGTAATACAATTATTGGATTGCGAATGTTCAAACTGTTATGGCGAGTGGATATACGAGGAAATGTACGAGGATGTGCACGAATACGAAAATACTTTTTTTTTTCAGTTTCAATTCGTCGTCTTTATCCGTAAAAATATGAATTATAAGTAAAAATATTCGCAGTCTGAAGTATATAAAATATCGAGAAAGAAGGATAAGTTGCGCTGTTTGGAAGATGAGACATACTTTTCTTACAGATTCAAATTGAACAAACCCCCAGTCTAATAACGATAACGATGATAACTTGTTTCTCGAAAATATTCCGTCGTTGAATTTACGTTTCGAATCGACAATAATACTTTAACGCGCAATGAAATATGCAGCTTGAATCGCGGAGAATTAATGCAGTGTCTAAAGGAATTCCCGGAGAAGAATATCTTCGTTTAAGTTACGAGAAAAGCGGCATCGAAGAGGAAAGAAGTGGCATATGAAAAATCCACGAATTCCTTTCGACTGAAACAATCACTCAGGCTGTTTCAAACGAAAAATGAGCAAAGGAGATCACGAGGAAACATTCTTCCGGGGAGAATATTTCGCGCAACAATTTTAGATCTCGGCTGCGCGCTGGCATGAAACTACTTCTCGAAATGTGCGATTTCTGCGCAGCTAATACGCTGTTTCCGTCTGAAACTAATCTTCGAGATGTTTTATTCTTGTTTCCTTTATTCCTGCAGAAGTAGAAGTATACCTGATGAATTATAAATCATTTTCTAACAAAAATCAATTATTCCAACGAAACTCAACTATCGTGCATCGATATCTTAATAATATAACGAACATCGTAATAAACTCTACCCCTGAAAGAAAAAAAACAAAAATGGCACGAGTAAATCACTATCGACGAATAGTAGGCGAGATCGAATGAAACGACTGGGACCAACTGGACATTCGTTTGAACATAAAAGCGGAGTCTAGAAAAGCTTCAAAGGGAATGATAAATAGGGGGACAGAGTTGCCTTGTATTTCAACCGAAATCAATACGAACGCCATTCCATGGAGGATGGAAAAGTATACACTGGAACGTAACATAATCGGCTTACAGGTGTAATAAAATTTCGCCGATAGGGGGTGGATTCGATCAAACAGATTAAAAGTGATAAATTAAAATCAATTTATGGAGACGACGTATTATGGAATTAATAATGTTGCCGTAATCGATTCCGCCTCGATGCTGAAAATTATATTCGTATTGTTCTTCCCGGGTCTCTCGGTCTCGTCTCGGAATAATTCCAAATTTTATTACAATTGTTACGTGGAGTTACAGACGAGACAAACTTCGTCGTTGTGTTCCCACGATAACTGGCACCTAGAAGCTATCATAGAATAAATGTATAGATGGGATGACAGGATTCAAGATGTAAAGAAACATCTTCGAAAGAAACAGCCGGACTTGCGCGAAAAATTACAATGAAAAAATGTTGTCGACAACCGTGACGATTGCTGCGTTCGAAAATTTTTCGAAAATTGAACAGCCTCGAAGGAAACAAGGCCGACAAGCCGTAGGAGACGTAACATCCCGTAACAGTTACAATCGAATTTCGGCCGATAGTTCACTTCGGAGGCGGCAACGGGTTGGCACTCTCGTAAATACAGTTCCCGTGGTTCGATACAAACTTCAACTTCGACTCTCATCCCCTACCCCCGTTCGTCGTTAATTGGCTATCTCAGCGAACCCTGTTTTCTTGACTTCGGATGGAATCGGGGCAATTAAATCCCTCGCGGTCTTCGCGAATCGAATAACGGTTCCAACGATATCCAGATGCGTCGTTCTGTACCTTCCCTGAGTGCGGTTTCATCGAATCGTAACGCCGACCAAAAAAAGAGAACGTAAAAAAAAAGAAACGGAGGTCGGGTGGAGGGAGAGAAACATCGTTAAAACACGCAACAGTGTACGTTAAATTAACGAGCAAACAACCGACGTGGCCGAACGGGTACGAATCGCCGCGCGCGCGGCCCCGAAGCATCCACAGATTTCACGGAGAAATATTCATTGCGGTGGTGCGCGAAACGGCTGGTCGAATGGACCGTCATCGATTAAACACTTCGCACTCGTCGACGGATTTGCGCGAAATTTATCTCGAATAACGAATAAATCTTCGGGATTTATTCGCGGATGAATGACGACTCTGTTCGACGAGGAACGATTTTCGGGGACTGTGAATAGATTTGTAGGGGTGGAACTCGTGGAGGGATTTTGGCCGGAATTTTTCTGAAATAACGAATAATTCGTGGATGAACGACGATGAATTCGTAGGAATGCGATGAACAGACGACGTCGTCGAGCTGCGTTCAGGATAAACGTTCTTCAAATTTCATTTGAAGTCAGCCTCCGAAATGGAAAATCTAAATTCTAGAAAAATCTGGAAAAAAGACGAGGACGAGGAACGAGCGTGAAACCATCGACATCGAGTGGCAAAGTATCTCGTCCACCGAGTGAGAAAACCTTAAATAGTGCGCGCGCAGGAGACATCCGCTAAAAAGATTAATCCTCTCATTGCCTTGAGCGTGCGAGCCCCGTCCGTTTTCATTTCTTGAACGTTAATAACGTTCGCGTGTACACGGAGCTTCCGGTTCGTTCGTTTCGCTGATCAAATAGCGTGTTTCTAAATGTAAACGAAACCCGCACCTCCCCACGGCCGACGGGGATGTATATTAGGGTAGCTAATAAATTCACGAACAACCTCGAGCTTTAATAACGTTTCAGAAGCTGGACACGCGTTTTAATGAAATTTCAAAGTAATTAAGTGTAGTTGCGCGTAGGCTGACCCCAAAAATTCCGATACGATAAGGGAGGGGGAATGATTTTACCTAACGAAATACGGTGGAATGACGCGAGGAAAGGTGAGATGCACCGTGCACGATTGAACGTAATTAATAATCGCGTTTCTAAGTCTCGTAATCATTGCGTGGAGGGTAAAATTTAATTATTTTAGGAGGGATAAATTTAATAAAACACAACGTCAACTATGCTTATATCTCCGTTAATTTCAAGATCGCGCTAAGAACCTGTAATACACAATTCAATAACTCGCGTCTACTAAAGAAATCTGTCTAAATTAAACGATAGGATAAATGTATTTCATTACTAATACATACAAGTGTAAACTTCATTCGCGTACATATTTATAATAAAAACATTTATTTGAAAATATCAAATCTATCGTTTAATATAGATCCCTTTAATAGACATAAAAGGTATGAATATTAACGGGAGTGACTGTATAAAATTATAATTATTCTAAAAGTTCACCCCGAGCCTTCTCCATACATCCTGCTCTTCGAAGACATCGAGATCGCTCTCCTCGTTCCTCGTCTTTTCTTCCTACTTTTCTTCTTTCCATCAGATACTGGAATTTTCTTTTTATCGAGAACCGATGGTCGGCGGTGCGCCGATGGGAATTTCATTTCCGGATTCAAATTTTCAAGGGGTTCCTGGGGTGTACGATAAAACGCTATCTATAGCGGGCCACCTTCGCTCCCGCGGAGCAGTTGACGTCGCTCGGAGGCTTTCGAGCGTAAGCCGTGTCCTTTTTGAAGAGCGTTCCAACGCGACGCGACGTTTCGCCAGCGCTGCAGCCCAGCGCCGTCAGAGTCACGGATGACACACTGGCGAAGGCGGCTGCAACGCTGGCAAAACGCTGAAACGATCTCCCGAAAGGACACGGGCTTACACTAGGAATGCCTCCAGCGGTATCAACTCCAAGAACCCGTGGCCGCGAATATCCCCTGGATGAAATAAGGCGAACCGAGGCCAACGGTTGATCGCCGTACGGGTAAGTTGACACTTTTGGTAAAGTGAACGAGAACGCGAGGTATACTAGGCGTGGAAATTAATTCTGTGCCTTTCCAACGTATCAAACTTACGGAGAACTTTATTCTCTCAGGGTATAATAGTATTCCACTTATTTAAAAAGAAAAACTACGGAGTTATTAATTTCCCTTTGGTCAAATTTCAGGTGAGCACGTATAGTTGCGAAACGAGTAAAGAGGCTAGAGTTAGAAATAATTCAATGCGAAGGCACATAATTAATTCCCGCGACTAATACGGTTCAACTACAATAACAGCTTATTTAGAAAACGAAGAACGGAAGTCTTCGGTCTTTTTCCTTTCGACAAGCACATAATTAATTCCTACACCTAATATGTTTCAAGAATACTAATATCCTATTCATTAAACTTCCTCCGATAGAATGACGTCCACGGTCAGCGACGAACTGAATCCTGAAATAATTTTTAGTTTTAACTCCCCGGGTTCTAAGGTTAATAAAACTGATACGATTGCATTTCTCGCGCGTTCGAGGAAAGCGGGTATAGAGATCGGCGAGGTTGATGACACGCTTGATTGATACTCATTGTCGGCATAACAAACTTCGCTGCAAATAACTATTACCCTCCGTAGCGAAGTTCTCTATACCGTGGAGACTTCTACTTCCTAAAATAAATCGAAATAGTGGAGTATTCGTTTCCCCGCGCCGCGCTTCATTTTCACGGGAAAACGAATACGGAGATCAGAGGGAAATTCGAAATAAAAAGCGTGACTCTCATGTGGCACACACCGAAGATAGTAATCCGTTTCGGTGACGGCAAAGAATCCAAAATAAATCTGAAAAGTAAAATACGCTGGACACGATCAATATGAATGGATTACAATTTAGTACGCGTTTTTACGAGATAAATTCTGACCCGTCAGAATTCAATAATAATAAAATATATTCCTCACGTTTACGCGAAACTAAGTTATAATAATAAAGCGACGTATGCTCTCCAGCGAAGCGTAATCGTTTTTACCGGTACAGATTAATTTATATTTTCAGATTTGTTATTAATTCCTCTTTGTATTTAAACTTGTTTATCGTTATTATCGCTGTGTAATATTTTTTGTTGCATCGTTCGAATAAAATTCTATCCGGGTATAAACGAAGGTAAAGGTAATTACGATAAATAACGTTCGAAGAAGAAAATTTTGATGAATTACTAAATAAATGGGAACGTGGAGTTCATTTGTCACGAGCACGGTTACATCTCCATGGACGAATGAAGGAAGAAATGTCCGAGAAGTTGTCATTACGTAAAGTGAAATAAAAATTCTTCGGTTTCGCGGGGGTTACGATAGCTGTTCGATATGCCGTTCCAGCGAACGGCAAATTTGTAAGGTTTTCGGTGCTCTGGGGCGTTTATAAGGACCGAGTAGATCAGTGCGCGATCAAACGCTTCCTACGTGATTTCGGTGCACGCCACGTGCCGAGCGTGCGAATCCGAGTATCGAAAGGGTTTAAGGTTTTCCCACCTTTTCGAGGAATTCAAGCAAAGCTGTCTTTACATCGCTCGGCTTGCTTTAAAACAAAGAATCACTGTTCTCTCGAGTTTATATAACCATTTTCAGGAGAGCTTCCGCACATTCTATCATGCTTTCGATTGCACCTAAAGTTCTGTTACTGTTTCGAGGAGTTACTCGAGAAAGTATAGCCACAGTCAAGGGTCACTTGTTGCAACTTCGACGTCCGTTTTTCAACTATCCGAGATCTTCGATAGTTCCCTCCTATGCTTTTTTTTTTCTCTCACTTTTTTCCCCAACGATACATCTTCGAATTTCTTCGAAAAGTTTCCGAGTTTTCCATTGCCCGGATCGTTCTACGCCGATGTTTCCATTACCTCCAAAGTTTTTCATTTTGAAATACTATTGGGAGCAGAAGGGAGCTTCGTCTGTTTTTAATCGACGTGGAACTTTGCGCAAACTGCAGGGAATGCTCTGATTGATCCTCGAGAGCGTTGTTCTTGGTTGAATTGTTCTTCTCGAGGTACTAAACAATTAACCGTAATATTATATCCTTTTTTCAGAGGACACGAAGTCCGAAGTAAAATTGCTTTATTATCGTAATCGCTAATAAATATTCCGTTAATCTATAAATAAATAACGAAAGAATCTAGTCCAAAACGTCAACGATAAATATACATCGACTGGGTTAAAAAAATCTTTATACTTGTTACTTTTTTTGTCGTTTCAGAGTGGCGAGCAGTTTAAACTCCGCTTAATTAGTTCGTCTGGTGGAGAAGCGTCGAATTTAAATTGTTAGGGTGGCTCACGGATTTACTTTCTCCAATTACCTAGCAGGGCAACGGGTTCGAGATCGGAAGAAATGAAAAATTGATAGATAGGGCCCCGATAATGCGGTGCGCCGTGCAAAGTGAATATCAATCAGCCCCCCTCGGTTTCCTTATTAACCCAATTAATCGCACGGCCTCGGGCGAAATGCAAATCTTGTCACCGTTCCAAGTGAAACAGGTCGATGGAAGTTGCGCCCGCCTGAACAAATCCAATCTAGCCGGGGAGCATATTTTCTCCCATAGAAATACGCTGGCTCACCTGAAACAGAAGGAAAAGATCGCTGTTAGCACAACTGCGCCCGACGATAGCGAAGATAAAGAACTACCAAAGGTCATTCCGTCGACAAACGTACGTAGATTACAGAAAGTTTTGATCAAGAAGTTAAAGTACTTCTTATTCGATTTGAAACGCTATGATGCTCGTTACTTCGCGGTGATTCTAATAATCTGACGGGCAGAACGTGGAAATTTGCACCGAAACAGTTTAAATAGAACGACCTTGATATACATGAAATTATAGTAATCTATGCAGCACGAATTCAAAGACGAAGAAAATTTAATATGGTAATCGACCACGCACAAACAAGAGTCCACTGAATTTTCATAACTCTGGAGCCAACCTTGTTTTCTCGATGGTAATTACTACCGGGAGAGCATAAATGTTCAAATTGAAACTAAAAACATGGAATACTTCAAACGATAAGTTATTGTGGAAAATTCGTATTTCGTGTCTGAACCTTTGACTGTCCGAGAATATTTTTCTAAATTTAGACGAAACAAATAATATAAATGAAAATTACTCCAAGTATTAAAATTCTCAGAAAACTTCTCGTTTATCTAGGTGTATTTTTATTTAACTGGAATGGCAGATTAATAAATTTAAAAACCAACCCCTTGCGATATTCCGCTGAAAGAATCTTGATTCCGCGCAAAATTGATTCGTCGAAACTTTCGCAAATAATTCAATATCGTTTACGAATCGAACCCCTAAGCGCAAAATAAGCAAGCTCTTCGTATTTTCCATGATAAACTCTTTACGCTATCGACGATTAAACTTGGATGCCCGCTAACGACTCGAGAAGCTCGGCCGAACTTTTCCAAAGTTCCGCAGTTTCGCGTACCTGTACACCTGGCTCTGTGCGTTGCGGTGCAAATTAAGTGTACGAAGTTACGATATCCTAACAATATCGAATCGCTCCAACGTATGTCAAACTACATCCAGGAAAATTTAAGAAACAGCTCCTGGCAGACTCGCGCGGATTAAACGGAGGTAGTCTCTGACTTAATTGGATTTTAATCCCTTCACTGTCAAAGCGTAATCGTCAAAGGTTTCTGGAATAATATTCGATGTACGAAGTTGAAACTTTCCTTTGATGACAAAATGACGTAAGAGGCAGTTGCACGTTAGATAGATTACTACTGATTCGATTAGATTTCAATCCCTTTATCGTTAAACATTCGCGGAATAATTAGCATTACAAAATTACTGGATATTTGAGAAAGCCTACGTATACCAGTCTACTTTGACATCCTAAAGTCCATCGAAAAATCACGGATAGGGTGGAATAAAAATTTCCGAAAATTTTGTCCGGGAGAATGGTGAAAATACACGGTCGTATTTTTAATTACGAACTCCGGTAGCTATTAAAAGCGATTCTATTTGATACGTCGCCTAAAACAGCGCCGACGTCGAGAAAGTTTCGTGGCAACGTTGTTTGGGAATATTCTCAACGATCGAGCCCGACAAAAAACTGGACGCTAAGCGGTTAAAGGGCGATTATGAATTTTCCCTGTGTAAAAAGCGCGGTTCGCCTCGCTGTATACCGTGTGGGTCTAAATCCCGTGTCTATCCGTGGTTCGGCCATCGAGCAAACCTTTTTCCCTTTTGGCCCGCGTTCCGCGCTTCGCGAGCATTTCGTTTTCGACTGCACGTTCCGCTTACAGATCGATACGCGAAGGAGAATGTCTGTTCGCAAGCCGCGCCCAGGTTTTGACATCGCGTTTCACGTTGGACACACTTTTTCATCGTTGTCGCTCGCCTCAGCTTTCCACCGATCCTCTCTGTCGACCCTTTGAGGGAAAACTCTTGCGCGCGTACATGGTGATCCCTCTGAACTGGATCCAACAAGACCGCAGCGATTTTTCTGTTTAGCGTTGCGGAAGGAAAGGAAAAGATCGCGATGACGAGGTATTATCACTGATTGTCGCTTATCGTAACCGTACGCGTAAGTTTCGTAGGCTTTAGGTAGCGCTAGAAAACAACCTATCGTCGCTTCTGGCGATAATGGATCGCAGTTGTCGGATAACATAATTTTTAGCTTCTTCGAAAACTTGCTGACTCGATAGAAAATCCCACGTACGGCTAGTAATAAATAATTAAAATTAAAAAAGGCGGCAGCCCCTAGTTCGTATTTAGACCTACGACTGTTGAATCTTTTGCGCTGTTTCGTTGAAGATGTTAAAAATCGCAAATTTTTCTGCGATTACGATCGTATCTTCAGGGATTATCAGCCACAAAACAGATTTCAGATTCGTGTCCCTCAAAAAACTTAGAAAACCATACTTTCGTCAAAATCAAAAATTTTTAAAAATCACCCTATTTAGCCCTACCCTATCGGCATGAATTATTTTCAATGAAAATTTTTAATTTTTAATTTTAACGAAAGCACGGTTTTCTAAGTTTTTCGGGGCCCAGGAACACGAATCTGAAGTCTGTTTCAAGGCAAAAAAATGTCTATGGTTGAGAACACGTAAAAATACTATTGCGATGACCACGACCGGACTAAACGGAGAATCGCGAATCGAGGTGGAAACTGGCGCAATCGCGGTCGTGTTTCACACGTTCGCAGAGTTATCCGTTCGGTATCCTCGATGATCGGACAAGTTATCCCAGTTGCCCGAATATTCGCTGGAGAATCGTCCCATAATCGTTCGGCGACGATTACAGGAGCTTGGGCGAGCGGGGGCGGTCGCCAGTAACGGTAACATCGACGATCAGGAATTGATTTCACCGAACGACAACGGTGTAGCGTCTAATGAGCTGTAATCGCGCAACAGAAGCATCGAGAGGCGACGAATCGAACAACCCCCGTGGACGTTTCGCGGGTGAACGATCACGCGTGGCGTTGTCTGACCGCAATTAAAACGTGAAAATCACCCTGTCGCGACACCGATTGCATTGCAACGGGCGCCACCGGGATTGACGTTACAATCGAGCCCTTTCCCCTTGTCGACAACGCTCGTAGGAAATCGAAATGCTTGGAAGCGTTAAAAAGTCTCGTTTCCTGGTTGCCCCGCCGGGAACGACTCGACCAGTAATGCGAAATTTTCCGAGCTTGACGGGAACATTTTTGCGTTGGTTACCACGCGAGAGCCGTGAGAAAAGGTTCCGAAGACGGTCTCGCACAAGCCTCCTCGGATATAAGGGCGTGAAAGGATCCAATTTTTTCGATTCTCGTGGACCGAGATTCGTCGACAGTTTTACAAGAGACGAAAGGGGTGGTGTATTTAATTTTTTTTTTTTAGTTGATATCGATGATCTATGCATAGAAATATTATTAGGTATAGAAATTAATCCCGTGCCTGTGGAATCTTTCCTCGGTCACATATCGAATAGATCGTGTATTTAGTTCCATCGTAACGTAAGAAAATGACGATTAAATATTTCTACTTAAAGTAGAGTTACGAATGCGTACGGAACTGATTTCTACCAATTAGATCAAATTTCACAGACCCATTTAAAACCAATACCAAAGCATGACTACTATCTGCGCAGTATCGAACTGTTTGCGGCGTTAACGTCGACACTTCGAAACGACCGGTTCGCACCGAAGGCAAGAAATTGTTTAACGGCACGGGCGACGACGTCGCGTCGTTAACGGTACGAAGAAAACGGTAGTTCGTCAGCCGTGAAGTAGCTTTCGGGAAATTTACAAAGCGGAATCGCGCCTTTTTGTATCGACAAGGCGAACGGGATCAAACGTTTTCTCGACTGTGCAGGGCAATTACAGGCAGCTACTTAAACAACAAACGCCCATCCGAGTGTCCGATTGTGTTTCCGCTTGTAAACGTTCGCGCAAACTGAATCCGGACGGGAGATAGTTTCAGCATTGCGGAGTTTCACGTCGGTCGGTGCACTCGACGAGAATTATTTTGCACTTCCAGTCACGCGACGGGGAAGCGCTCGGAAGGAAATAGATTCTTGATTTGCGCGATTCGATCTTTCAGTGTTCCGGATTCCTGTCTTTATATTAATTCTTCCTCGTCGCGATCGCCTCGCTCAATCGCTTCCTCGTGTCTCTGGACGAAGAATGGAATAAATCGAAGAAGAAGCGAATTGTACGTTCGAACGTAGACCGAGTCGTTGATCGAATTATTAAATGCATGGAGGGAATAGATTTGTCGAGACACGATAAGTATCGAATGACTATCAAATACGTAACGTTGCCAACCAACTTCGGACCGTTGGCTAAAAATAATTATCGGAATTCATTTGTTCTAAACTAACGTAACCGTTGAATAATTTTAACGACAAAACTCGCGGAGGATACGTTGTTCAAAGTACTCCTTTTCGCGTGGAACTTGAAATAATTTCCAGCCCGGCTCTGATTGAATCAACGTTTCAAACATCATAGCGGATAAACTTATGTTGAGAGTCGGTGGTGCGTAAATTTCGTACGACCTATTTTTTAGCGAGTAATTACCGTCTGTTCGCATCTGTTTAAATTCTCGAACGAGCTTTCGGGCGCAGAAGTTGCCTCCGAACTCCGAAATATGTGCCCGCGCTTTTCGTTTGTTTTTCGAGCGATATCGGATGCGTCTCTCGCTACGTTCAAAAATCTTTCATTTAACGCTGCCTTTGCCTTTGAATAGCCAACCGCATTGCCTCTCCGAGAAATACTACGCGGCACAAAGTATTCTCATGAAAATCATTTCTGAAAGATCTGACGAAGTATAAAGTAACAAGGGAGCGCGATTATGGCGATTCGTGGTGGAATTCAGTACGAATTTATATAATATCATTCTTTTAAGGGTTATCTAATTCTTTTCTGTATGACAAAACAGATATTAACGTATATAAGCTCTTTCTTCGATCGACTTCGATCGATTCATCGTACTCGATTAAAATAATCCTCCGTTGCCTCCCCTCCGCCACCTCGTACACCCCGTCGACCCTCTCATCCCCATAAATTCCACGTTATTTAATTTGTTTAAATCCGTTTCAGAAATGAAAAGAACAAATTATTACTTGCACATTCGCAGGCCCATAAATACGTTAAACACGTTTCCAGTTGACAGATCGTGCGTCGCAGACCACGCTTCATACTAATTTTATTTAATACGGCGCATGCTTTTAACCGTGTACGAATAAAATGTATTAAATGGGACAGCTGAATATTCCGAACAATGCGTAATACGTGACGCGACGTTGGTTTATAATTCCTCGTTTGCGCGAATACGAAACAGCAGAAAATGTACGGGACGTTGGAATTCGGTTTTTGAAAGATACCGAAAAGCTTCGTTCCACGTTATACATCGAATAATGCTAGCGATACCTCTTCGGCGAGTTCCATAAACGGTTTCTGTACCAACTAGATAGTTCTTGGTATTACGGAGCTGTCAGTTCGTGACAAAACCACAAGCTCCCAGGCTACCAGCATGAAGTAACGTAACCGACACGCTGGGTAGACGAAAGACGGGGTGTATCAAATGTGTATCAAATGTTACAACGGTAACGGTACAATATTGAAAGTGCGCGAATAATGCGTGGCTGCGGGAGCAGTATATCATAAATGAATGTACATATAATAATATTAAATACAGTTAAAGTATATTTCGCAATGTATTCAATAATATCCCATGTATAAATTGCAAACATCGAAAATATAAATCAACGATGCTCTGGTAAATTTGATAACAATTACAATACTAGTCTATAAATTAATTGTACCTACCAGAATCTAATTTAAGCGTGCACGCTTTAATATCACTCTACGAATTAATCGCAACCCTATTCCTCAGAATGAAGTCGAAATCGAAAACAGAGTAAAAAAAAAAACAGATCGCAGGCCAAGGGTTCGATACGTACCCGACCAGGTGCCAATCATAATTCCCGAATTCGATCAACGCGAATTATTTTTACTCGTTGCCGAGCATTTCGCGTTTAAATCGCCGTTTATAATCGTCGCGCTAAAATTATTCCTCTCCTCCCCCCCCCACCAACAAAAATAATCGAAAAACAAAAACATTTTCCGCAACAAACGTCCAGCTTATCTCGTTTCTCTGCGCTCGGGCTTCGGCGTCGTTTCTCGAGCAACGACCCGTGCAAAATCCCTGAAACGAGCGTAGATTCGATCGACCCGGTATACACAATTTTCACCAGTCATAAACGCGCCTTTAATCGGTTACTGGCGGAGAGAATCAATTTACCAGGTCGTAATACGAGCCCGATAAATTTCGCGCGACAAGCGCGGAACTAGTTTATCAGCAACAACCAGCGAATCGACGCCAATGGAAAAACGTGGCCGCGTTTTGATCCCTCCCCCTCCCCCTCCCCCCTCCCCTCCTCGCCACTGGTAGCAAAGTGGGCCAAACCGAATCGGTTGCCAGAAGGAAATGTGTCCTAACCCAAATCTCGAAGCGACGTGTCAAAGGTTGTACCCTGACGCGAGGGTTTGGTCGTGGATCGTTGGCAGAAACGGGTAAGAAACATAATTTTTAACTTGAAAATGATACTATTACAGAACGTAATAATACACGTTCCATACGATAATTTAATAATAAAGTAGTCCTCTCGTTTGTTAAATAATCATCGCTACATAACAAGATTTATTTCGTACTTTCCACTTCTAACGGTCGTCGCTAATAATCATATTCGACGGTTCGTTAATCTATACTTTCGTTTTATACCATTTAGGCAATTTATATCTACGATATCGTTCTCTTCAACGATTTCTTCCCCCTCCTAGTAAAGAACGACAAATAAAAATTCCGAAAACGAAGAGAAATCTACACGAGTCCCGTCTACACAGTTCCCGACTCTGTAAGTGTCGCACACCTATCCCCCTACCCCTTCTTAAAACGCGTCACCTACGACTCGCGATCGCTCGAGTCCCAAAAAATGTCTATAAATACCTGTGACCTGCTCCGAATTTCCGTAACACTTTTCTCTCTCCACCTGTGCATAGCCTAACGAAAAGGTATAGCGACGGCGTACAAAGGTTAGCGAGACATAAAGGTCTCAGCATCCCATCAGCTTACAATCCCCCTAACTACGTTTCTATTGGTATGTTAGGAACCAACCCAGGAATCTTACAGTCCCATTCCTACCTACCTCGATCCTCCATGTCACAACTGCCTCGAAGACGCAATAGGTTCCTCGAATACTACCAATTACGTAAATTATTCCGGGACCTCGTACCCCTCAAAGGGGGCTCGCGAGTCTTAGAACACGTAGAAAGGAATATCATGGAGTTAATTATACGGGTTTGCCCTCTGATCGCACGCGAGCGTCGAATTATGCGTTCTGTGGAAACAAAGAGGAAACCGAACTCTGAGAGACGCGAAAAAGTTACATCGAAGCGGCAATCGTGGAAGCTTATCGTTTCGATCGAATAAAGAATCCCTTTTCCGAGGGAAACGGAGAAGGGAATCGGCGAATATTGCCTGTAAACAAAGATCCCTCGATTAAACGGAAGATCTCGGCGAGACAGCAGCGTGCGAACCTCCTCAGGATTCCGAACCTAATCCAATCAGACACCTTCGACAGTGTTTGTTTGCGTAGCTCGCACCAATGCCCCGTTGATCAATCGTGGATACAGGTGTACACATTGTCAACCGTCGCCTTAAATGATAATCGATAACGAGGGCTCGTAATAAATTGTCCAAGTTCCCCTGTCGATGCTTTCATCGGCGAGGTGGTTGGCTTGGGATGGAAAACAAGTGCTACTGACGTCTAATTTCATTACGTGAACTAGTAATTGGCGTCACGGTTCGAGTTGTCGTTGTTCTACGTAAATAGATCGTTAGGGATCGAGAATGGGAGAGTTCAAAACGTTTCGATTTGAATGGAACATAGCACGAAGAACACGCGGAGCAAGTTCACTTTGACGTAAACACATCCTTGGTTTCGAGCTCGCGGAGTCGAACGCTATATAAACCCTCCTCTGTATTAACATCCATAATTCGAGAGAATCTTCGTTAGTCTACTTCGATAGTCACTGTCAGTCTTCCACAACTCCATAGCGATAAAACAGTTAAAGTTATCAATCGCCTGGGATATTTCCACACCCAGGCTGATTCCACGGTGTTCTCTACGAGCGGAAACAAACGAATTCTCGCCCCAGCCGAGGCGACGACCCCAGCCTGACAATAGACACTAGGAAACCTGATTATTCCACCGCCAGTCGGAATGCAAATTACGCACCCTGGTGAAACAATTTAGCCAGCCTACATAGTCGCGCAACTATCGAGTCCTTTTCACCGCGGAGGAAAGGACCGCGCGGGCCAAAGAAGGGCGAGCGATATCGCTGCGACAAGCGATATTTAATATCCCACCAGGACCGATCAAAGGGTGAACGAGCGAACCAACGGAATACCGTCGACGCGGACCGATTTATCGTCGGTCGAAGGGATCGATGATCGAAGGGCGGGCCAGGAAGCCAGCCTGGGTTAAAACAAGCATCGGAAAAGCGGCGAACGCGCGGGTTTTTTCGCGGGCAGCGAGTTCCGCGGATCGATAACGACTGTTTTATATCGACGACGACGCAGCCGTCCAGGAATCGTTTGTCAACGTCCAATCAACGTCACGCTGAGATAAGCGAGCGAAAAAAAAACACCCCGAGGAAAAAGCGGCGCCTTCAGGGTGGGTGGGCTGGTTCCTTCCACTTCTTTCGTTCGGCGTGGCTAACTTCTTTAAAAGGGACTTCGCTCGACCATTTATTTGTTCTTTCTTCGCTCAGATTACCCTTCTGATCTCACGACCCCCGTTACGCTGCTAATCTCGGCGTCGTTCCGCCTCGACGGACCGGCTGTCGCTCTATCCGCGTCGAAACCCTCCCTGTTATCGGTGGAATCATTCGGGGACTCGCCTAACCGTTCCGCGGAGAAGTTCGATCGATTCGTCACGTGTCCCGGAGGGAAGATAAGTGGTAGAGTTGTTTTTTTACTCATCGATTCTCCACGTTTTCTACCTTTTCGCGATCGTTCGAGCGGACGTTTGACGGTCCTTTTCATCGTCGCTGCTTTTCGGGGGCCAACCGAGGCGATCGCGTCCGAAGGAATTTCGGGACACGGGAACCAAGAGATTTCGAAGCGGTTGGGCGCGATAGTTTAACGCGTTCAGCGCCGCTCATATATCAGCGCCATCCACATATGGCTGTCAGGACTTTCGAATAAGGAACTAAAGGAAGTAATTCCGACGATAAGATGTCGAATGAAAAACTCTAGCGACAGTTCGTGAACTCGACGATGTTTGAAAGTTAAGTACTAGCGCTAATGTTAGATTACGTAGCTTCCAGTCGTCTCGAGGCAAAGCTTTGCGCGAAATTTTTAAGAGTATCGGTCTTCGCTTAAATTGCTTCCCCTCTCGATGATGTCGTTACAGAGAATATACCGTTACGGGTTATCTTGACGCGGGAATATTTTTTACGTAAGAACGTTCAAGATATTTTACAAAAGAGGAGCGTGTATCGCCTGTTTCGGAGGTGTATCGATTTCCGATGAATCGTAAGTTGTGCGCGAGTGTGCGATACGTTTTACGCGGAGGTTAGTATAAATTCACTTTATTCTCCGCGTTACGGGTTCCAATATTATTCGTATAAATATGAAATTAATATTTTATCGCGTCGACGTGAAATATTATGTTTTATTGCAGCGATAAATATATTGGTGAGGTTTAACATTGATGCAAACGATGCATAAATATGGAGTTTTGCTGGTAAATAAACCGTTATGCATTGTTGTGTCGAGGACCAATAACGTATCCATCCTGTGCGCTCTTATTCGTATACCGCGTATTCAAACATATTAAAGAAATACTGTTCGAAATGTACGCTTATGACGTAGATGGAAATACTTATACGAAACATTTGATACTATTAAAATTGGCAAACATTTTGTTAAAAATGTTTACTGTTACCATTTACTGGTACGTATCTATGAAATATTCGTATGAAACATTCAACCCTAGATTTACTACTAACGTAACGCTTTAATAAGCGAAGTCGATTTAAAATTAATTAGGAGACTTGGGCAGACATGAATTTAGATATATGCTTGTCTGACGAGTAAGAGTCAGCAAAGGATGATTTGCGAAAAATATAAACAGTTCCCGTAAGACCTTCCGAAAAGAGAAACGAGTCAAAGATATAGTGGTCCAAAAAAATTCCCAGAAACCTCAACATTGTAGCTCGAAAGAGGGTGTTCCTCCTCGATGGTCCGCTATTTATTGGAAACGGCTCGAAAGATTTAAAAAGAAAATCCCCGGCGCTAAATCGTCCCGACGGTCGGGGAAGAGTTAAAAAATTAATGCCGCCATTATCCAGTTGTCGTAAATCCAGCTCGAAGCCGGCCACGAACCTCGTAAACGCGTTCATCATCGAACCACTCTTGCACGTGCGTGTAATCGGGCTTCCTCTATCCCGCGAATCCGCAACTTTATTCAGTTACTTTGGCCAGCCAGCGAAGGAACGCGCTGGCACGCGTAAGTAACAGACTAGCGCGGTTCCCGCGACAGAATTTATTAGAAAAATATGTACATGAACGGGAAGAAGCCCCGGCGGAAGATAACAACAGGGGGTGAAATACTCATGGTCGAGGGGAGGAGGAAGGAAGCACCGAGTAAAAAGTAGACTATCCGTGAACCAGAGGCGGAAAGCAGGGACTTAGGGTTGCTGGGAAGATACAGTGGGTGGCCCAGCTGAAGGAGGATCCTAAATATCCCCCTTTGTTTTCCGCGATATGGAAATTGTTTATGGCACGATTTCACTGAGGCGAGACGCCGCGGACGGAGAAAACTGTTTTTACCTAACTCGATTCTTTTTCGAGCTTTTTCAATTTAAACGTAGGCAACCCACTATGTCTCTTCGTCGTTTACGACGAACGCGTACAAGTTTCGTATTAGGCACACTTTGCTCTGGGAATCCCACCCAAACGATGACTATAATGTTGTCAAGCCCAAAAGGTGATGCTCTGGGAATAAAAACTTGAATCGGAAACGCGGAGAGAGTAAGTTAAGAGAATTAAATTGGAAAATTATTTAAATTATACGCAATAATGGCAACTATGTTTTATATGAAAATTAACGCATCCCAAGTTTTTTTTTTTTTTTTCATGTAAAGAACATCTTCGAGAACGTGGAGAGTAAGAAAAATGTAGAGTTAAGTTGTGAAAGTGTACGTAGCAACTATATTTCATCGAATTAAAGCGTCACCGTCTTTCTGGTTTTCATACAAAAAACATGTTTGAATTGCCGCATTACTTACGAAACGACTCGATGCTGAAATTGAGTCGGGGAGCTCGAGAGGTTCAGGTCCTCCTTGCCACGAGTCCCGCGGGGGACGTTTCTGGAACATCCCCATCGGTTATGCCCCGTCTCTTTCCCGGATCGTCAAACTCGTATTTATTACGCGAGATGTTACTCGAACCGAGGTCGTCGCCGAGGTCTCGAGGAGCTGCGAACGAGACACGAGGACGCGAAACTTTTTAATTACGAATGCAAACGTACATCGTGGATCGGAAGGTGTGGTGCCTCGACACGATCGTTTTTACGTTTACGACGATTCGAAGTAAATTGGAAGGTCGATTTGAAAAGCGTCGACTTTGCTAGACGAATGGAAGACAGCGTGGAGCTCGTAATTAACTGGAAACGTTGAATGTTGCAATTGGCCGAGACGAAGCATTCTTGAGACGTGGATTTGGTTTTAAAATTAATTAAACTCTTGCACTCTTTTTGAATGAGAAACTATACGAAGCAAACATCACATACATCGGTACCTAATAAACGAATTAGTCTTTCGTCACAAGTTTCGCACCGTTTTCCCACTTTTACGCGATAAAAAGCCGACTCCCCGGCCCCGCAAAATTTCTCCATCGATCAAAGTAAATGATCCACCTATTAAAGTAAATTTCAGTGGCAGGCATGAAAATTCCTTCCACTCGATGCGCCATAATGAAAGCCTCGGCACAAAGAACGGAAGTCGCGAATGAATGTTTACGTAGGCGGCGCGAAAAATTTTTAATGACGCGCTTCGGGTGGATCACGGGAAAACCAAATTCTTTTTGACGATATCCCACGCCTCGTGCTCGCCGCGCGCGGATTTTAATTATTATTCCTTCTTCACGGTTCTCCAAAGTTCACCGCCGCGACGAAAGCACTTCGCGCCGGTCTATTTTCAATTCGCAGAGCCCTTTCCTCGCTCTGCGCAATCATATGCAAATACTTTCATGCGATTCGTTTTCACTCTTCTGTAATTCAATACGTTCCGTCGTCTCCGAGCTGTTCTGATATCGGCTGATTGAATTATTCTTAAGTGAACGCGGTACGCGCAGAGCCTGAGAAAATGGTAAATTGCGTTCGTCGATGAACGAGAGATACTCCAGATTTTTTTTTATTTACGTGGAACCATCGGAGTGGACGAATGTTCAAACTTCCAGCATCGTGGATAGAGTTGGAAAACGTCTCGATTTTCCGAATAACGTTACTCGTTGAATTCAAATTCTTCTTTTACAGTGTGCAAGCAACCTCACCGTGTTTGGACTCGTTTCAATAAATGCTTATATTACTTACAGTTTTGTTAACGTTTCAACTCGTCTGTTTCGAGACCATACTTTCTTTCCACATATTATATTTTTCTCGTTATTTAGAAACTCATTGCACTGATCCTATACGGAAATAAATATTCCACGTTGCTCCGGTATCTACCTGTAGCGACAGATGGCAAGAATAGTTTTCCGTTCGTCTCTCGGAATAATCGTACAACAAGTTTTCGCACTTTCGTTGGAACCTGATGCCATATTTTTCGCCGGTGACGTGGGCATCGATTTGCTCACAGATTACAGCGAAAGATAACGCGATTAATCATTCGTCGATTTGCATAATGGTTAACCAAATGACGACTTATAATGAAATACAAGTGGATAATGGAATTACTTGCAGAATGCAGTCGAGTATAGAATATTAATTTATCCTGCGATTTGAATATTGGATTTACCTAATGACTGTTTATACGCGGTGGAGAATAGATGGATGATCAGTCGATTACACGCAACTCTAAAATATTGAATTATCGTTTCAGTCAGCGAGCTGTTCCATCAGCTCCTTTGAAAGAATTCTAAATTGCTGTAGTTACGATCGGATATTAAAATTAAAATTCTCTGAACATGTTCGCAACGTATATCTAATAAATAATTTTACCTAAAGCATTTGCTCTTATACTATTTCCCTAAAAATGCAGTTAGCTTATGACGTATGTAAAAGACGACTCGAAAAATCCCGCGTAGCTTAGGAATTCTCATTAATTTCACCAGAGACGAATTGAAAATCGACTGCAACTTGTGAAATTACATCGTTCAAAAAGTTACCGAAATTGAACAGAAAACGAAACTATACGTATCCCCACGATGTTTACGCGTTACTTAAAAAGTACCAAGTTTATTGGTAGATTACGTGCGTCGAGGATAATCAGGATTTCCCCGAAATTGGCTGGTCTTGATGGTAACTGACGTATCATAACCTCGTCTCCGGGTCCGACAATGCAAGTTACGTCCGCAACAGTTCCAGGATTAGCGGACCGGTTTCCTTTAATTAAAATCCTTTGGAACGCCCCTGCCATGCATACTTGACCGCTCAAGGAACCAAGCCCTCGTGGGACGTGTGCAACGTCCTGTGTAGAATTCGACCCGAAATCCTAATTACAAATCTATTGTACCGTTCTATGGCTCCACTTACGATCATAAGCCTCGGAGATGGGAGGAATCGAAAATGGAATTAATCGATTCGGCTGACTCTGCTTTTTACTGAAGAATTAAAAAAATTAATTCTGGATGTTAACTATCAAAGGAAATAAATTTGAACGAAATTCTTGAATCACAATGAAGCTATAAAAATAAGTGCCACGATAAATGTTTGATTACGCAGTCAAAGAAAATTTGACAACGGTAGAGATTTTCGAGAGTGTTAATTCAAGAGTATTAATTCGAGAGCATTAAATTCGATTGCTGGTAATTAGAGGACGATGCCGAACGGTCATCGCGGTCTCAGACACGAGACATCGCAATTCTCCAAGGCGAAAGACGAAGGCCTCTTGGGTTTATTACATGTTTTCGAGCCAGATGCAAAAATCAGGCGGAGATACACGGGCGAGAGAAAGCGATCCTTATTGTCGGTCGTAAAAATTCCCACGGGAACGGACTCGACGTCAAAACCGCCGTTACCAGTGGCAGTTTAACAGAAGGCGTCGATTTCCATGGCTGACACGGACACAATGACTTCCGCCTTCGAGTGTGACGCTTCTCACGGCTCAATTACGCCACTTAGTGATTATGAGTATCCACAGAAACCGCGGACCGTCGACCACTGTTCCTGTGAGGATCATTAGCGTCGAGCAGGACCACTCGTCGCCGCGTGGAAAATCAATGAAAGAAGAAAAACAACGGCTGGGTGGGTCCCCGCTCTCTCGCTCGATTAATACACTCAAATATACCCTGCATCGAGCGAATTCCTCGCGAAAATCGCAAAATTCCGTGTGGAATAAATGTAACTGTAACAAGTCGAGGTTAGAAATCGAATATCTATGGCCGATCGCGTAGAATCCTTCAAGATGTTTAGATAAATAATTAAAATTGCTCGATGAAAATCGTAACAAGTCCAACACTTTATAATAGTGTTTATTAGAATATGAGCATAGTACGAGTATCGTAGTTATCGAGTCGTTCGACTAAACGCTTCGTAAAGCGATGTAACTGACCTAAGCTTGCCACATTTATGCTAAAAGATGCTCAGACTCGAAAGGAATCGACTAGACTCCGAATCGGTGTCTACATCCACAACTTCCGGTATCCCGATAAATGTACGCGCGCGTGGAACCGCGAAGGAAGGTTTCTCGAAGGAAACACTGTGGAATATTTTCGATGCATTGATGCATACACCAATGTAAATACGGAATATTTCCCAACGGTCGGCGCCAGAAGTGTCTTCAGAGACATTGCACCGCGAAATAAACATCGAGCGTGCTCTAACAGCGGGTTTCCGATGATGACTGTAAACCGAGCCTGTTGATATAAATTTTGTTTACGTACATCTAACAAAAGACTCGCTGGAACGTTTCAGTTTTATTATTTTCGAACGAGCGCAAGTCAGTGTACGCGGACACGGAAGCTTTAAAAACCGCTGTCTGTGTACCGCGTTCGCTACGTTTCGGAAAATTCAATTCACGTTCCGCGGAAGGAAAAGCTTTGCACGACAAAGTCGCGGTTACGGGACAAAGAATTTTGTCGAGCGCCATTTATGGGAGTCGATCGATATCAAAGGCAGCGACAATGACGATACAGTGGCAGCGACAAAAACAGACGTTTGATCGCGTCTTTCCAGTGTGAAAAACGACTCGACGAATAATAATGGCGCGGGGGTCTGATGAAATATGGTACGACAGGCATCGAAAATCTGTCATCCGTTGGACACTTTATAGGCATAAATTGGTGACGGGAAATACGATTTCGTTCCTTGCCCACCGATACGATAAAAGTTCAATCAACTATGCTACCGAGGTAGACGGAAATCCAATTACCAGGTGACATTCCGCTATTAAAAAATACTGTACTGTTTCGTGAGGTAAACAACAAACTTTTATAATTTCCAATATTTCAGGTTTCTTCGCTCAAACTATTTTTCACTCCAATATGTACTATTTAATCGTACAGAATTTATTTCACTTTCTAATTGGATATATTCTTCCAAACTGGTGGCAACTCTCTGATTCAATTTGTTTCTTTTTTTATACTCGCGTAGAATGTGCAACTGGATATCGTAAATAAAACAAGACCTTAATAATAAAAAAATGCAAACGTAACCGAAACTGCGACAAACAGGACGATGCTTTAAGCATCGTTAAACTACGCGTACCGAATCAGAAATATCCGTCCCAATTAAACGCGAAGTGCCTGTCCATTAACCGATGAAAATAAAATATTTCACATTCCGCTGAATATTGTTTCGTTTGGCGTCAGTCGGGCGATTGATTGGTTAAAAAATTATTTTCGCAAAATGCATGCGCGATTTCGAAGCCATCAGTAGTAACCCACCGCTCGCCATTGAAAAATAAAAAAGACACGTTATCGCAATTGAAGGGAGTATTTTCATCGAAAGCTAACGAATAAAAGCTACTGAATATCTGGTGATATAACGAGTGTGCCCTTTGCCGAATTAAAAGTTCTTTGTCTGTCTAGTAACAAAGATAATACTACAAGTTACTCTCGGATTAGAAATGTAATACTGGTAGCCTGAATATTAAAGTAATGAGGAAAAAAAATGGCGTCACTGCAACGTGTCCCTTATATTAATTAAAAAGTTCGATGAAAAACCAATTTTTCATACGTACATTAAAAAGTAATATAATTTTGAGTCGCGCGACTGTCGGTTTGTTACGTAATTTGTCAGAGAAGAATAATCACAAGGGATTTAAAATCCGGGTAATTAAATGGAGCCACGATCCTGACTGACTTATAAAAAGGAATATTTGGCAGCAGGTGAAGAGGACGGTAAACACGTCAAAGAGCCGCGGTTGTCGCGAACGAGTGCCACGTCATTCAGCGCAACCATCCAGACGAAGATTAAGAAAAAAATACAAGCACCGCGTTAAAGACACTCAATTTTAATATACGCAAAGTCGTAGCAACGTAAAACGTAATATCGCTTTAGCTCGGCCAGGAACGTCGGATTGCGACCACACACGCACACAAATGTAGGATACAACGTTAAAAGCTCTCTCCGACATTAGTTTATGTAAAGTCACGGTACCACATCGAAGCTCTCAGCGTTCGTATGGCCGAAACGTCACAGGGCTCTGTCGAAAGCTCTCAGCTTTAATTCGCGAAAAGACGTAGCGACGGAAGTTGCTGATAATTTTTCAAATAAAAGGTTCCCAGTAGAAATCCTCGAAAAATAAGGGAAACTAAACGAGGCTCTTCGATCTATAAGCGAATTAAGATAATCACCAGAGTGCTATTCATTCCAGATCGAATCCGGGACAATCGAAATTTCTACTCTATCGTATTCTGCCAGTGAAATCTCTTCGCTACACTTTTCTTCGGCCGATCTGGCTTGCATTCTACTCGATAAAGCTATCGGACAAGAATTGTGTTGCTGGAATACGCAAAGCCGGAACAACCGAAGACTCGACGGGTAGGCAGCACCGGTAACAAGAAAACTAGCAGATCCATATTGCCCCACAACTCGGGGGAACCTATCCTTCGGTATTCAATTTCGAGCTGCAGCAGAGTGCAAAGAAAGGCAGCAAAACCCTGCCGGGAAAAGGTAAAACGAGACCGAACGACGGAAATCAAGATCGCGGACGAAGTGGCCGGAAATCGAAAATGAAGAAAGATGAGAAAAAGCGGTATCCTACTTGGTAGATTCTCGCCAGTTCGAATTCGAACTTTCCTCGTCGCGAAATAAGAATCTGGCTGCATTCAGGGCTCGTTTCAGGTTGTACGTCGCCCTCGAGATGTCGTACAAATATTTAATCATCGAAATTAAGAAGTCCATTCGAAGTGCTTCGAATTAATATCGTTTACAGACAAATTATAATTTTTACGCGGTTACGTTCTACGAATAGTTTCTTTGGTAAAAATTTGAAAAAGCAATGCTCTGATAAATTTTTCATAAATGCACGCTCCTTTTTTTTTTCAAACGAATTTATGTCTATGAAGATCTTTGAATATTGCTAAAATATTATATGAGTTCGATAAAAGGATCGATCTTAATACCGCGCGTGAAAACTCGCGAAAACATAATTTCAGCGAACGTAGTGGACTTTGTCCGAAATAACGAGGTTGCCTTTTTCCACGGCGCGTGTATTTTTTTTTTTTCACATATCGATGATCATGGCACGGGACGAGTATGGCCCGCGGAAAATCCTTGATGCCCGACGAGGCGCGAATAAAGCAGACGGCAGTGTCTTTGAATTGCTTCCGACTCGCCTTCAACGCGTCCGAGAGGACGGAGGGTGACGTCGTTTCGAATAAATTAGAACTTTCGCAGGAGCCCACGGTTATGTTTGAAGATATTTCCTCGCGACTGTTGCCCGTCTCTTTTAATATCGTTCTCGAGGAAATGAGAACCGGTGTCGCCCCTCCTCCCCCCAGTGCCCTGCCTTTTTTCCACGGGACACTTTGCTCGCACAGAGTTGCACTTTCCTGTAATTACTCTGTCAAATCTTTTCCCCGGTGCGTTCTGTCTCTTCTTTTTATCTTTGATCATCCTATGCCGAGGGATCAGTGAAAAGAGTCGAGCTGGGGTCGGACAGGGTCAAACGAAAGGAGCGAAGGACGCCTAAGCTGCAATGATACATCCGTACGCTTTACCGATCGATGGAAGCGGACTGCGATACGCGTAAGGGTTTCAGAAGAAGATACGTATCATAGGTAGGGTTAGATTACCAGTGCAGGGTGGGTTACGTCGTAACTCGTCGTAATGTAAAAGTAAAGATAAAAATAGTATACACTCCGCTGCTAAGGGTTTAATTTGTTGTATCGAGCTCCTTCTATCTGGTCGAATCGGATGCCTGATTACTCCTAAATGATTCCAATCACTCTTCGTTCGAATCGCGACGTCAAGAAAAAATCGTACATCGACTCGCGAGGGGTCGTTGGAAAGGGTAGGCTCCGTTCTTCGAACTCCTAGAAATTCGAGTCGCGAGAACAATTTCGTAACCACTGTACGGTCTGTTTAAAATGGCCACGGGTCGCGTCCCGCGTCTGTGGCACTCTTCTCGCGCGTTAACGCTACCACCGTCGCTTTGAGCAACGCTTCCGTAGAAAGTTAACCTCCCCGTGGCTTCCCTCTGGGAGACACGTCCGCGAATTTCGCGTCGAGAATACGTATTCGTCGACAAACGGCCGGGATGCTGGGATCGGCTTCGTCTGACAAAAAAAAAAAAAGAAGAAAAAGAAAAAAGCGCGGGTGTTTCGAAACGAAACGGTTCACCGGTAATAGAAAAAGCTGAAACGTCGCGCGACGCTCTCTCGCGACGCGATTTTTCACCCGGTGAAACGCGAAATGAAAAACCGAGAACGAGAGAGGAGGGCCTCTCCGACGGCTCCCGGATATAAATATAATGCCGCCTGCTTCTAACTATCGTAGACACAGAGACGAGGTAGGGGGAGGGGGCACGGAGCGTGGTCGTACGCGAATGAAAGCAGGGTGAAAGGGACGACGACGGCGGTCTGAGCTCGTACGTCAGGAAAAGGTTGGGCTTTTCTCTCGCATCGGAATCCGTGTAATTTTCTTGCGCGTCCCCGAACCTCGCTGCGTCCGCGTTTTCAAATTGAAAACAGTCCACGAGATGGTGCGGCTCGCGATAGAAGACCTGCCACCCTCTTCTCTGTGCGTGCCTGTGTGTACGTACGTACGTGTTTGTATTTGTACGCGCGCACCGGGAGGAGCCGGTTCGGGATGGGAGCGAACCGGAAAGAACAATAAAATTGGAAGCGCGGAGAATAGCCAGAGTTTTCGGAACGAAATTCGGTCAACGGGAACCTGGGATAATGCGCCGGGATTGACCCATCGGGATAAGGGGCGGCAGGGTTGTTTGCCGTCGTGATAAGTCGCGACGATAACTCGAGAAGTTGAGCTGGTCGTTTGACGCGCGCCCCGAGAGGCATTGTCTGGATTCCCTGACTCTTAACTGGGGCTATTTATGATAAACGCAATTACTGGCGGCTTTAAAAGCCAGATTCGGAGACGTTCCTATTTTATAATGGCGCGGAGGGGTGTTTAAGAAAACATTTTTTGTGCAGAAAGAGTTTTCGTATTTAAATTAAATTCAGCTACTTTTAACGTTGAATTGTTGTAACTCGTAGAACGTTCTATTTCGATTTTCAAAGAATATCGTTCGCGCTATTTTAAACACTCGAACAAACTAACCTTATTATTACCGACCTCGGTGTGATCGGTTTCGTAATGTCCCTCCGGATGCGCGGAACTCTACTTTTGCCTCCAGGACGACATCTTATGGTCGACTGGAGCCCCTGCATCTCAATTATTAAAATAACTCGGATGAAGGATCAGTAATCCGAGTTGCAATTCGCTAGGAATAAAATGGATCATCGGCGTGATTAATGCCCTAGCAGGCTGAATCCGCGCGATTACTCTAGGTCGTTAACCACTCTTAAAAATCATCCAAGAAAGTCTCGCTTCATCATTTAGCGTCCACGTCGTTAACTACGATGGTTTAAGGTCTCTCGTCTTCACCCCGTTTCCTGGAACTTGCACAAATCACGGAGGAACATACCGAGATCCTTCGCTGATAGATACTGATCGAAAATTACCGTGGAAACATACAGGAAGTTGCATTTTTCGACTCGATGGTATCCAACGGTAACTACTATATTTCATCAATTGAAATATTACGATTATATATTCGTACTCTTTAAAACATAAGTTTATCGAAGAAGTTTGACTCAATGACGTAATAGTTCTGATATTACCAAACGAATTTTTCATTATAAAAACATAATACATATACTTCAACATATTTATACAAACATGCACTTGGAACATCGAACCTACCATTTAGTTTAAACAAATTCCTTCGACAGATACAGAGGGTAGAAATATTCATGGGACTGACTGTATATAACTACGACTGATACTGTCTTTAAAAAAAAAAATGATGATCCTGCAAAAGGATCTTGTACCACGCGGTCTATTGGGACGAAATATTTCTTCGCTTGGGAGATAATAAATTAGGTAGAGAACACGTTGTTCAGGTTATCTGTCTACTACGTAGACGTCTCGAGTCGCGAGGCCACTTGACAAATCTTGGAAGGGTCTTAGCGTCCTGCTGGTTGTAAAAACTGTGCTACACGGCTCGTCGTTGGATCCAGCGAAAGGTACCAGTGAATCGACGATCAGAAATTCCAAAGGTTGATCTGGAGTAGTCAGCTTACTCCGAGGATGAAATATTTCCTATTCTCCTAGATCCATACCGATTCGTCTTTCGTACCCTTGATCCCCGTTTGAATTTCGATTTCTCAGAACCCGGAAAAGTGGTTACGCTCTGACCAGCACGTGATCTGTCCTCGGCCTAGAGGGATGGTATCCAATTCCTCGCTATCTAGAGTCCTACGCTTCCTGGGTGCCTAACAAATCTAACGATTGATGGATTTAAAACGACACGGGACACTGGTTATTCGTTGGCTACGGACGTTTCTCGAGGTCAGGTCTCGCGTCACTACCTGGAGGACTCTGAACGGGAAAACTGACCGAGCCCCCGTGACATGGCGGTAGCGAACTACGATAGTTTCCGAGCCGAGGGAACGTCTTGCCCAACGCTCGGTTATTCCTTCCAAGGAAAATGCATTACACCCGCTCGGTGGGAAGACACGGATGCATGTGCGAACAGTCGCAGGAACGTAGGAGCCAAGACAAAAGGAGACAAAAGGAGGCGGGGAAGGGGGTGCCGCGGGAGACGGCGTACTCCTGCCATGCAATTTCAATGCAGTTATACTTTCTTCGAACGAGAATACCGGAAACCCGGCCTGATCCCAGTACCAGGCCACTGATGGTGTTGGTACCGTTGGAGGTGTATTGATCGGTGGGTGGTAGAGCGGCATGCTTCTTCTCCCTTCCACCACCCCTTTTAGCCCGCCGCCCCGTGTAATCCTTCTTTTTCCTTTGTCTCTCTTCGCCCGCCGCGACTCTGGCTCGTTCCTACCCCGCAGCGTCATTCCCATGATGGCCGATGTCATTTGTAATTAATTCCAGACGAATCTGCTCTCTGCCGCGACAACAACAACGTCGACGTCGCGTCTCGGGGAGGAACTCGAGAAACACCGTTGGATAGCCAAATAGTAGGCTTATTTTTGTTAGGTGACTTCGAGTATCCTGGGAAGGTTTCTGGATCTGCACGGTGTTAGACAGTAGCGGTTAGAAATAATACAAGAGAAAATGTCCTTACGAAGGGTATAGCTCCGAGCAGAGAACTTCCTTTTCGAGGAAGCAACTTAACCCTCTGCACTTCGAATTATATTTCTATTTGTTACCAGCAGCGCTTTTAAGTATTTTACTTGAAATTTATATTACTTTAACCTATGGGCGACATCTATTGATATTTGGACATGAACGAATATCGAGTGTGACTCGAGCTCCTGAGGTAAAAACTGACGTCGAGTCACGCTCGACATAGGAGTGCAAAGGGTTAACGCTCAAGGTACCAAAACTAATATTCTCAATCTTTTCTCTCGGTTAATCGAATCTAATGCCAGACCTAACCCAGGATCTAGCCCTTCTTTTCATCCTTCGACTCACCCAGCTCTAGATTCTCATTTACTCCCTCCCCTCTAGTCTCTCTAGTTTATTTTCCAATTTTTCTTTTTCTTCCTAGCGAAGCTATAGTAAAGAACACCAGGGTGCCTAGCCCTTGGTATCGGCCAGGAGAAATCGCCACCCGATGAAATTACTCGCGCCCGTGTGTATCGACGACTTCCTGCGTCCTTTCTTCGCGTTGGTGGGCGACTCGCGAGGAGCCAGCTCGTGGCTGATATTTTTCTTCCGTCTTTTTGCTCAGTTCTCCGCGAGTCCGCCCCGAGGAAAGTTTACTCGATACGTTCGTGGAGCCGTAGATACGGGAAACGACACTCGGGAAAGGTGTTTGGGAGACGAGCTGTGAAATGGATTCGAGCGCGCGGCTCTCCCCGGGCTGCTCGCTTTTATGGGGACGCGTTTTTCAGTCCGGCCGGGTGTTAAGATGCGATACAACCGCGCGGATCGTGCGAAAACCGTAATTGGAAGGTAAGGACGGCGACGTGGATTCTTGAGATCCGCTGGAAATTGCCGAGGAATTCTGGTGCCGGAGTTTGTTTGCCGTAGAATCTTTGTCGGGTTCTCGAAGGTATTTCGGATTTTTAGGAGTGTGTTCGATCGGTAGGGGCGATCCAGGCCGAATCGGTAAGAAATTTTGCGGCAATGTTTCGTCGCGATCGACGTTGCAGAATCTCCGACTAGAGATATTATCAGATCGAAAGAGTCTGCTCGACGTATATTTTCTGCTAACAGAAAATATCGATTATCCGCAATTTTATGCAATTTCCTACGATGAACGTAACGGTACGAAAGTAATATATGGACGTTAGCGAAACATTTTTCGTTATTAAACTAGTACGTTTACTTTTGCTTGAGCTAACCAAATACGCTTCCTCCGGAGGATTTATACACCGTGAAATGATGCCAAGAGAAAAATTCTTCGTACGTCGTTACGTAGATTGTGCTCTATGTTGGTAAAAACGTTACGGTGTCGTGTTATCGGACCGACGAATTTGCGCCTCGCGACAGATTTCTGAAATAATGATAAGCTTCTTTTGATGGGTACATTAGCCGCGTCTTTAAACTTCGGTTACTCGCCAATTACAGCGCCTGTACAAGTGGAACAAGTGGAACAAGTGGACGATTAGGCTAAATTATTCTGGAAGGTACTCGGCTGGACATAATATTTTTTTAATTCGTTAAACACTCTGAAATCGTTGCGATAAAATTACAGCGAGCTTCGTTCGAGCGCCGATATCGTACCTAAAACATCACGCGATATTAAATGGTTAACGTATAAAATTTCGTGCCTCGATACATCGATTTTAAGCGGAACTCGGGGATTACTTTTGACGGTAGAATCGCGAACCGTTTCGTTTGCCTAAGAAAGTTCCATTAAAATCCGAGCAGCATTTTCGCGGCTTTGGACGAGGGAAATACGTCGACGGCGTCCAGGCGACGAATGGCGCGGGGAAATTATAGAGAAATTGCTGGGGAAACAGAGAGATATGTGCACGCGCAATAAAAGTCAGTGCCGCAGTAAATTCACCTGTTACGTCGGCCCAGGGCCCGTGTAACACTTTAATCTGGCCTTTCTCGTCGCTCAGAGTTCAGTTAAATTAACTCGACTGCCGCGATACACCGATATTAACGAACTCCTTCCTTGCAGGCTTTCCCTAAGTAATATTCGATTGTAATATACGAAACGACCAATCGGGACGAGCACCGCCTGCGCGTGTAGATAAAGACGGTACGCGAAATGACGCGATTAAGCATCGATGATACTCGAGCTTGTAGTGGCGGGTCACTTTTGACCCATGTAAACATGGCACGAATGGAAACGATAATATAAAATTCAAATAATGTCGAATACGGTCTATTTCATCGCGGAACAGAGTCCGGTGTCTGTGTGCGTCCGGGATTTTCAGCGCTGTTATTATAAAATAATAACAGAGTTGGTAAGACAGAGAAAGAAAAGAAAAACACTAGAACAACGTATCGGCGTTGATATTATCGCGTATTCCAACTAACAAACAATTATATTTATTTGAAATTTGTTCATGGAAGCGGAGATGAAACATTTTAAAGTTAATATATCTAAAAAATCGATCTATTAAATATTGAAAATGACGCGCGCGTCCCACAAACATTTATCTTTACATGATATTGCTTTGAATATTTCGCAATATCGAAGCAATGTTGCGCGGAGGGATCAACAAAAGCTTCCAAATTGGCTAAAATTTATCATTTCCTCTCCCGCGTATACAAATAAAAGTGTCGATGTTCGCTAGATAAATAGACGTAATGTGATTAAATCGTAAATATCGTGTCGCATTGTTCGTACGCGAAAGCAAACTATCGATTTCAAAAGATGCCTCGAAAGACGAAAGCTGGAATATATTCCGTTCGCCTTTTAAGGCCCAGCTGCTAATTACATGAAATGCGGAAAGTTGATAAAGAAACTTCTCGACGATCCATCGGGTTTGGAAGTTTGTTGGAGCAAGGAAATTGTTTAAACGCTAGTTTATTTTTTCCTCGAGAACTCGTTATAAAATAAAGAGAACTCGTTTCCAGGTTGCAGGGCTTTCCGAACCGCGGCGATACAGTCGAAAATTTGTTCGAGTGGAACATAGAGGATAAAAGAAAACCATTTCGAACGAAGTTGTCCATATTCCATATCGAATTCTCCAAATAACGATTAGTCTTCTCTACTCACGATTCGGATGAGATAAAAAGTAGTTCGAGGTAGATAAAAAGTAGTTGAGTAGTTTCATAGGTTTTTAATACTTTCATGGCTTCAATTGGAATGTAATGCGAAAGAATAAGGCTTTTCTGAATTTTAGCTTTGAAGCTTGTGAAAACACTCCTCGTGGAAAGATGACGTTCAAGAAAGCCTACGATGACACTTCCGACATATCCACCCGCCAGTATCATAAAACACCTAATCGCGTCCCTCCTGCAACTCCAAGCTCGCACCTCCGTTCCCTCAAGAATATAGTTCAAACAAAGCCGCCGTCTCTATCCCCCGAACCACTCGATCGGGTTCCAATTATTCCTGAACCGGCGTCGATTACTTTCCGTGGTGCTTCCGGTGTTCCGTTCTCTCCCGTTCCCTTCTCGCTTTGACTATCGCCTAAGCGGGGCAAAACAAAACAGAACGTTAAACTCGACCGTCTATTTCTCCCTCTATTTGTTCCCGTGTGCTGTACGTTATTTCTACGGTTCGACCGTCCAGACAAAAGCCGAGGGAAAACGGAGCAGCGATTCAGCTTCTCTGTGCTTCTGTCCCGCCCCCCCGAACCCCCGTCGGCGTAGTCGCGTTTTCCGTTTTGCTCTTCGAAATACCTTCGGGACAGCTTAAATCGGGGCCACGGCAATAAACGAGCCCGTGTCTCGGGGCTATCTTTCATCCATCGCGCGCAGACGGATCCCATCGGCCGCGCCAAGCGAATCGACTAATCCGTTTTCGCACGGGCACCATCGTCGCGAAATTGTTTCGCATAACCGGTCGGTGCTGATGCGGCACCCTCCGACCTGGCACTTTGTTACCAGAGAAAATTCGAGCAACCGCTAGAAACGCTGCGCTCACGCGTGACTCGTTTTGTAGGAAGCGGCTACCCGAGTTCATCGTCGAACTTCGTCGAACGGGCTGTGCGGGCTGTTCGTGGTGTGGCGCTGTTTGAGCGTTTAAGAGACGGTAAGGGTAAGGTTGCGACGTGGATGAGTTCGGAAAATCTGGTTAGAGATCGAGAACTTTGGTGGACCTAGAAATGGGAGCTTCTGGAAAAAGGTGACGACCGAACTAGTCGAGCGAGAAGAATTTATCGTATACTGGTTGTTGCTCTAATCCCAGTTTGAGTGGACGAAAACGAAGAGGCGAAAACGTTCGAGTAGTTTAAACTCGGGCATAGTAGTGAATTCGGAACGAAGCCTTGGCAAGCGTTCTTGGATTATTCAGGAGTAGACGAAAATTTCGTCGTGAATTCTGATCGAAGAGACGCTAGAATTTCTGGTGTGATTCCGGAACGATCCTGTTGACCGTAACCCATAATACCCGAAGATTGCGACATTGTTGCTGCACTCTACGTCAAACATAACTTCGTGCATGGAAGTGATGTGTGCTTCTCAGATGGAAACTGTCTCCTACGAGAGGAGTCCTTTGATCAAACTCATCCGCGACAGAGATATCCCCCATTCACTGGCTAAGATGCCAATCTAAGTTTGAACAATCTCCACGGATCGAGGAATTCGGAACAAATCTGTACCACCTCCGTGCAAGGAACGTTTTGGAGTAGCGATGAAACTCGGGAGAGAACCACCTTGTCATCCTTTATCTACATTTACAGAAATATGTATAAACATTCCCATTCTAATTATAACTCCTGTTATATTCTTTATTCGTCTGTAAAAATATCGCAGAAAACCTTCATCGAACATTAAAAACGTTAATAGGCGGCTCATTAATAGGGCCGCTATCAGCAAGCATTATTCCATTCGCATCGTTAGCCTGAAAGGATAAGCGGATCTAGTCGATCTGGGAAGCGCATTTATAGAAACACTTCTGAGCAACGCGCACCGCACAATTTTGCTATTCAATACCAGGAATGCGATGATTACGTCTGCGATTAATTTCGTTAATGATCTGTTCCAAAACACTGATTTACGATACCGTTGGGAACGCGTAATTTCTGAAACTACGTACGTCGGGGGTACGAACAGAACATAATTCCGTAATTCCTAGCTAGTTTTCGAAATACGAAGCGTTCGGTGGTTCTAAAATTCTGACTAGACCCGGCGAGAATTTCAGTTGGTATGTTTCTGTTTCTAGAAAATTGTTGTATCGTAAGGCTACGGAAAAAATTCGTGCAACGAGTAGAAACGTTCTTTCGGGAATTTTTGCACCCCTATTAGGTAAAATTAAGTAAAACTTGTTAATTAGTTCGACCTTCTCTCGCACTGTGGCAAGAGAAAACGGGTTTCTCGATTGCGCTCGAAATTTCGACTTTTCTGCATTTTCCGATATTAATAATTCACTGGCAGGATAGTAATCGGCGCTCAAAGCTCAGTCTTGACTCGCGACGGCGGCGAGTCAAATATTCTAAACTCTCGGGAAGACTGGATTTTGATGTGGACTCGGACTAAGGGTCTGCGGGTTTCGGGATTGCGGCCAGTTTTCCCAAATTAAGCACGTGTGCAACGGTCCCGGCGTGCCAGCATAGTTGCATGCCCCCGCGGAGCGCGCCTCGAGCGAAGCATTTGCAAAATTCAGGAGATCGTTCGGGAAATCTTCATTAGCGTTCTTACTGCCTTCATCTACAACCGTCCGCGCGCGCCTTGCGAGCACAAATTAGAATCTTTCGTTTAGCGTCAGCGGTAGTTCTTAAAATGAGAATTCCTTGCACTTTCGGGGGTATGAAATGCCTGCACTTTGGACTCCAGCCGCTCAGGACTTGTAGTAAATAACGTTAACGTTGAATTTTGTCGAGTTCGTTAACTGCGATATGAATTATTCGGTCTCTGACATGGTTCTTTTCGTTGAACTCCTAAGGCTGGGAAACTCGAGACTTGAAGTACGGTTTTTCACTGTTCGTAAGCGATAAATGCGATCGAGGAGAATGCCAACCAAACTGATCCGCTAACTAAATTCTATCTCCTGGAATAAAGTAGAATTTTTTTAAAAGTACCCTTAAAGCGTCCCTCGGATAAACGTTGAAATGTATTCCTTTCCGAATGCAAATATTGAAAGCGCCGTTCTTCGATTACCGCGGCAATAATAAACGAACAAAAAAAAAGCAGAGACAACGTTGCAGGAGGAACGCGAAAAAATCGCGTTACGCTTTACGCGCGCACGCGCATTAGGTAACGATATAGTGGGCAACGAAATTAATCCGACGGTGCAATCAGGTTAACGTAATAACAGGGGACAAAGTAGACGTTAGCCCGTTAATTTGGAAGCTGGTTCAAAAGCGAGAAAATCAGGTTAGCCTTCCGCTGATATTTTTATGCAATTAAAGAGCGCCTCGGTGTTCGTCACACGTCGAAGGAACCGTGGATTAACGTTTTTTCCTAACGAAATGGATGTCAAAAGCGAAACTCTAATCAGCGATTGACCAGGTAGATTTTTCAGATTTTTTTTTCTATTAGAAGAGACCTTTTCGCGTTTGTCGACGTTATGTTTATCAATGATAATTCGATCGCGATTACTCAAACGAATCTGATTTCAGGCTGCGGTCGATCGATACTCGACTCGGGGAGGCCGCCGATAGCGCGCCATTAATGACGCTCATCAGCGCAAAATTTGATCCGGCGCCGTCTATTCGAGGTCGTTTCACCTCGTCGAAAGCGAAACCGAGTTGTCCATGTGGTTGCACGGTTACCATGGGGGGGGGGGGGGACATAATCGGGCGTTTTGATGAAAGAAAAATTATCAGAATGGAGATGGTATTAGGTTCATCTTTATCGAAAGAACAATTCCTGTCAAATGGATTGTAACTGAAGTCGAAACAGATTTTTCGTATTCAAGGATAACGCCGATATTCGAAGATTATATTATTTTGTAATTTTATATACAAAACACACACTTGGAAAATAATATCGAGACATCGCATGGATCGATATCAGTTTGAATTTTTGTTCGTTTGAAACGAAACGATTCGTCGCTGAATAAGCAACGGCATCAGTAGAAACGCATCGTACCGGGTCAGACGCTTCGGTCAGCCTCGAATATAGCCCGCGAGAGAAACGACGAATGCGCGCATTCCAATACAACGAACTCGCACAAAACCAACAGTTAAAGCCAAGAATTGAAGATCAAAACCTACGATACATACCAAGTCATCTTGACAATAAAAATCGTATTTAAAGTTAACCAGAACGAGACGTAAAAATGATACTCGTCAAAGTCCGACTGAAAGAATTTCGTGGCCGTGCCGGATGGTTCGGGTTCTCCCGGGATGTTTAATTTGAAAAGAAACAAAGGAAGACGGGAATCGGGTCAATTTGCAAAGAAGAAAAGAACCGTATCGAGCTTGCGATTATTTTTGACCGTATCGTCGAAATCCTCGACGCGGAAGGAAAAAGTAACGACGCGCGAGTTACAACGGACAATACGCATCAAAAACGGTAGCCGTGCGATTGAAAGTCGGTCGAGCGAAGCTACGTGACCTATTAAATCCGAAAACCGAGAAAAAAGAACGTGTAATCTCCGACGCAAGCCTGCGTATTGTTTTATTCGGAACGCACTCGCGCGCGCTACCGATACGATAAATATTGCAAAAAACGGGAGTGCAGCGTGGAAAACGCGAAACCTCTGTCCTAGTGGTTCTCGAATCTTTCTCTAAATTTTCTCGCTAAAGAACACCGCAGTGGTGTACAAAACCTTCAGAAAGTGCACTCCTCGGTATTCTATCGTTCTTAAATCCTGCGGACACCCCAACCAAAATCTACGCCAGCATCTACCAAAGAGAAACATGAACTTCCAGCTCGTGAAAGGTGTAAAAGCAACCCTAACCCAAGTTTGGGGTTACCTCTCGATAGGTCCAAGCGTCAACCGAAATAGTTGGAAACGATTACGGTTGAACCTCGCGAGGATAACGGGCGGTGAGTACGTGTCGCCTGCATCCCCCGGAGGTGCATTCTTTGTCGGCAGTTGTGGCGATTGGACGTCGACCCAGCTGGCAGCTAAAGTTTCACTTTAATCCAGAATTCTCGGCGTATTTCCGGTTTCCCCTCGGGTGCAGTAGCAGAAAGCGTGGCCGTGCGAAACGGCGACGCGATGCGACCAGGCCGCGCGAAAAAGAGTCGAAGGGAGGCTCGCGGGCTTAACCTTAGATAATGGAACGACGGCGTCGCGACGCGGGGCTCGAACGGTCAAGTGGAAAAAGCAATGGGATCGAACCAATAAACCTCGCGAGAATGATTCCCTAGTCGACGGGAACCGGTGCACGCACGATACTCGACAATCTGGCGGAATAATACCGCTCGCCTGATGGAAACGAATTTATTTGCTGAAATATTCTTCTGCGGGAATTAAAAACGCACTCGTAAGGACCTCTCTTAAGCTGGCAGGACCAAATACTTATTTTTTACTAACTTGTACCACAAACAGTAATTTTGTACCTCGTGCCAAATAAATCGTGGCACGACGCGAAATCGATGTAACTCCCGACGCGAAGATTGTTTATGAAAATGTTTTGGAAAATTTTTGGGAAGATGACAGAGACCGAGGAGTATATCTTTTTGGTGTTAGTTTAGGCTCACTATTCAGGGACTAAGTGGACGATATTCTGATGTTTGCTGAAGCATCAGGTTAACTTGGACTAAAGTAGAAATAGTAGACTTAGGTCAAGTTAAAACACATGTTCCGTAGCATTCTGGCCCTGAGAAACGACACTTTCATATCGAATTTAAACCTTCCTAACTTCTTGATTATTCGAACTTAGGATATCTCTATTTTATTACAGCAGACCTTGAATTCCAAAATACCCTACAACACGTTCAACCGAGTCGATGAATAATCAACGACGAATTTTCTACTTCGTACGCTCCGTGCAGAATCCGTTGTCGAATCCCGTGTAAATCAGCGAAACGTTGAACAGCCAATGAACAACGCGTTCGAGTCACCAATCACCGGCGTCTTTTTGCGCTAATTCGGAACGACTGGTGTCGAGTTTGAAACCGTGCCAAGGTGCGACGGGTTCGAAAGCTCCGTGTCGCGTATTTTCGCAGGACCATCGGCGCGTGTTGAAATTGATTTTCAGGTCCGCGTGAAATTTTACATTAACGCAGATTATTTTTCCGCGATCGCGGAACCCCGTTCTCGCGATTGTTATCCATACCGAAATTATCCGTCACGCAAATTACGGGTCACACCGAATAATCCCGGTAATTAAATGCCAAACGAGAATCATTTCATTATCGATTCGATACGGGCCAGTAATTTGCGTTTTACCGTAGCCATTTAACAATCGCGTACGAATGGAATCAAGCTCGCCTCAGGAATCTCCGGCGTCGATGGAAATTACTCTGCCCGCGTGCCCCAATATTTATCTTTAGCCGAGGCTTGCCGCGCTTCTCGAACGCGAGTTGCGTCGTTAACATCGGTCCCAACTTTATTAATCAATTTCGCCCAAATCCTTACGCTTTGCGTTCGACTGTATTATAATACATCGTGCAACGGATACTCAACGATTGCGTACTTTGTATAGAATGAAATTTATAAATATCTCGAGCGATATTTCCATCGATTTATATATTTACACCGTGTTGGTAATCTCCGTTTATCATTGCTCTTAGTAATCTAACGTGCTTCCAAGTATGACGAGAATGACCCCTTTCCTTCTTCTTATAATCATTATTATATCTTAATTATATCGCTTTATATTTATCGTAAGCGTTCGTTCTCTTTGTCTTGCATGTGTCGTTGACAAAAGTGTACAATTATTTGACATTTGCTGGCCTTTCGTATCGTTCCATGTGCGCGAGTGGTTTATTAAAAAATCGTAAAATTGACTATTAAACTTTTTAAGTTTGACGATGGAGCGGGAGGGCAGGTATAGTTATAGGCAAGGGATGGCGGGTTTTGTTTCGTAACAGAGAGGCGGAGTGGGTCAGCAGGAGAGTTCGGGCAACAAAGTTGCCAGCTTTTTTTTCCCACTTTGCATAATCCGATACTTCAGCTCAAAATTAAACTGTCGGTGCATTCGTTTTTCGCCTGCCTATTTTACATTCTGTACAGCAGAGCTTTGAAGTGAAAAAAGCGACGCGAGTAACCCCATTTTACTCAACCCAATGCATCGACATCCGCGTGTACAAAATCAACTAGGCGTGATCCTTCTGGTCCAACGATCTCGGTCGATTTGAAAAATAAAAAAAAAAAAAAAAGAAATCCAGAAGGGTGAAATGAAAAGCATTTTTGGACATCTTGACACAGGGGTTGCCATATTTTGTTTCGTTGCATGGAGTTACTTGGAGAACCTAAATAGGTCACCAAGAAAGTTACGCGACAACGTTGTCAGCCATGTTGCATAATCTAACGAGCGAAGTACGCCTAATTTTGACCTCATGGGCGAAACTACCTGCAGATTTAGAGTGGCGAAAAATATATCAGAGGATGTTGACGATGATGGGTTAGAAATATACATAAACGCAAAAAATGTTTTAAAATTGTTGCCCTGTGTAAGAACCATCGTTTTCCTAAATGGGACCGTTTCGTGTAACAGGAGACCTCCTATCACCCCCGTTGTCGATTACTCGTATCGCCGAAAAATCGAGGTAAAATATCTAAAGTCGTCGGAATAAGGATTCGATGAAACTACCAACAGCTGAAGGTCCATTTTGGCGACGGTAATGGATCGACACCGCCGCCCACGAAATTACCGCATAATCGGGCCAGCATGATTTCGCACGGACAGCCAGGTTCCCTCTGGCGCGACTCTAATTCACCGAATTACGGGGAAACAAAGAGCGTCCCGCGAAACGGCGGTATTATTAAAGACCGTTTGTCCCGATACCGTGAAAAGGACGGGCAAGCGCATCCCGACGCCCGACGCCGGTCCTTTCTTTCCCCCCGGTTACAATCGCGGCGTCCAAAACGCGGCCAGGGGTGGTTGGTCGTAGCGACGGCCACGCCTAGTTGCCACCTATGGCGCCGGGACGCCGCGGTCGCACGTAAATCGCGGCGTCGTCGTCTAATTCCAAATAATTCTCACACCCCCGCGCACTGCCGCTACCCTATTCGCCCCCTCGCGTCCTCTAAATGCTCTTACTTCGCCGCACGGCAGAATGGCTCTGACTGGCTGGCTGCTCGCTCGATGTGCTCCGTGCAGATGCTGCAAATCACCGAGACAAAACAGTCGTCGCCCTATAAAGTTTGCCTCCGAGCAGCGCTGAAACGCCGCTTCGAGAGCTTGGGAATCTCTCTTCGCCTCTCTTTCGCCCTCCGCGTTCTCGGAGTACCTCTATCTCTCTTTCTCCTCAGCCGAACACCCTGGTACCTGTGTTCGAGGAGTGTAGCGAACTCGCGGGGCTACTCGAAGAATTTAGGTGAAGAGGGTAATCGCTGGAAGGTATCGGAAGTGTCTTTCTAGATGGTCCGAGAAGAATTTTGTTTGTACGGTTTTGGGGCTGATTACAGATTTTGTGCTTTTTGTAGGACTTTACATTACCGATGGAAATAATACTACACGCGCGGCCCGATGTGCGAATAAACAATAGACAGGCGAATACGTGGCGTCCGAAAGAACGAAGAGATGCAACAGAACGCGGTTGAATAATGTTTTGTGATGTATATTCTTAACCTTATAATGTATTCTAATGATACTTATAATACATAAAGAAGGAGTAATGCTCATTCATTAAACAACATCGTATACCTATCCCGATCCACGACAGTTTTAAACGTGTTTCGTTCTAGACTGATAATTCATTTTCGAAACAGTCTATGGGTTTACTGTAAACGTTCCTATTTCGTATCGAGTGCGAGATTCGTGGTTTTCGAGCCTAGACTATCGAACTAGCTTGAAGAAGCTTAAGACATATGTGGACTTATATTTAGAAAAATATAAAGAAGCCGACAGAGTAATTGTTTTGCTTACTTTATTTTTAATCGGTATTCATTTCCGAGAAAGGTCCTTAGCAACCGGATATATCTTGGTATAAAATCTCAAAGGACGTTTATTTATGGGAGAGGGTGCTTTTTAGTTCAAAAAGGCGTTTCGTCCTTACGGATCACGTTTACCGAGAGTCCACCGGCTCAGGACGAAACACCTTTTCCAACTGGTGAGCATTCTTTCTTCGTAATGTCTTTCATGAACTTCTTTGACAATTTTTGTAAAAGGAAACACGCCAGTGGTCGTTTTAACTCTCCTTCGTGTTATCATTTTTTAGATTAATGTTGTCGTAGAGAATTTAGTTGCTTCGTTCTTAAATCAATTCTATAATAAGACTGCTTTTATTTTGTATAAATGGCTACAAGTCGCGACAAAACCCTACTCTTGTAGCGAATTAACGCGTTCAAAGAACTAAGAAGGATAAAGAACGTTATGTTTACACGTGGTAGAGGATATCCGTGATCGATTTATGTCGCTAGATCGTACACGTTGTTAAGAAGAAGAAAAAAAAACTTGTCCAGAGCGCCACAAGAATGCTGGTGTCACCGCCAATTAGCGTGCGCATCGAACAGCATTCCAGCAATCGGATGCCGAAGCGTGTCTACACTTTTGCGGTATGAACAAGTTTTTTTTTTTTTTTTTAAACTAGCACACCGTGTCACGTGTATGCTCCACTGACATAAATCAACCAAAGGTACCTTGGACCGCTGTGCTCGATACATTTCCGCATTTGTTCGTTGAAATTTTATTTTTACCGATACGACACCTTGGGAATATTCAAACAGTATCAATCGATACATAGTTGTGGTACGTACTCTCGTTCGAAAAGGTGGTTTTTGCGTATTCTATAATTTAATCAACCCGGTGCCGTGTTCATTTACCTCTCCAACAAATTTTGTATAATTTTCTGGGTTCACGCGGGACCAAGATCGAACCTGTATTAGCGTGTACGCGAACTGTGCTTGTCGAGGTACTTTGACGATTGGATTTATTCCATGCCGCCGCGAATACTTGAATATAAAACATCGGACAGCGATGCCGTGGTCGTTTCCACGGTTATTACCTGAATTCCTGGAATAATTCCAGCCGAATCTCCTGTTTCTGAGGAATATTCGAGTCCTGTACCACCGGAATTCATTTCCAGCTGGCAATTAATCACGCCGAAAAATATTCCCCGGTCCCATTTATCTTCGCTGACGTCGAAATAATGATTTAATTATTTCCCGAAAGTGGAAACGAGTGGTTCGCCGAGTGGCCGGTTTAGGAAGGATGCAACTTCGGTCGGATTTGTGCATTAAACAATGTTAACGGATGGTAATCGATCCGGAAACTTAGACTCGGCGTACCACAACGAAACTCTTGTACGGGTCCGATCTTGCGCCGATTCGAAACCGTGTTTCAAGTTCGACGCGGTAAACACGGTAAAATGGTAGTCAATTTTCGCGACAAGTTCTGTATTTAAACTACAGATACAGAATTTCGTTTCTTATTGCATTACAAAATTATGCTATTTGTAACGTACTTAGGAACTGGAAAACTTATATATCGTTCTTAATAACACAAAGGTGTGCGTTATAAGTGTTGATATTCAGGTCTTTAGTAATATATTCCGAGAATGTTTGCACATTTTGAACTTGTCGAAATCTCAAGATCAAGTCAAGATCTCGTCGAGATCGAGTATACTTGTTTTAACTTTACTCACTCACGATTTCATGCTTCCAACGTAACCTTCCTCGTGGAATTGTTATCGTATCCCTTACCTGCAACATAAAACATCATAAATCGTACTTTGTCGCTGTAAAGCTTTCGTTAAGATCGGAAACACAAGGTCGAGCAACATTTTAATTTCAAAGTATTAAATTTACTCGAAATACTCGAGTTTCGCGATACAGGATCGCGGGAGACTGCGCGATACAGATTTCGCGGTGTTCGCAGACGGGGGTCGTAAGTCGAATAAAAATTCCTTTGTATTACGAAGGGGACAATTCGATTCGTTCCTTCGGTTCGTGACCTAAATTTTGAAAAATGCGACGAAGTTCTCCGGTAGCTTTGTATTCATAACGACGGGCGGGGGGGTGGAGAGATGGGGGACGCAAAACGAAGACAACGACGAAGCGCGAAACTTGGGCATTGTTGTTCCGATTCCCTTGCATGGTAATGACGTTACCAAAGTTAATAAAAGCCGTCGGTACGAACCGCGCATAGCGAATCGCTACGTCGCGAAATTCTTCCCGCGTCACGCGAAAGTCTATTCCCTTGTACTAATCTTCGTCCCCAACTCGGTAATACCGAAACGAGCTAAACCAGCCAGATGGAATCAACCCATAATTCCAAACTCTGTCGTCGCGCGATAGTAAAGTTCTCCGCAAAGATCGCGAAACGGCAAATTTTTCCTACCATTCGAGAGGCCAGGGCAACTTGACGCAATATTAGGTATTAAAACGACGCGCTAGTATTCCAATTGTTAAAGGAATTTCGATGGAGAGAAGAAATATTCGTAGTAAAGTCTCTATCGATAGATTTGACGTTACCAAATACATTTTTCCAAAGGTTACCAAACCATTTGTTTTGGAAACATCAAACCGATCGTTTAATTACAAAAGTGCGAAAGGATTCGACTTTAAGATATAATACTATCATTTTACAACGTGTCACGGTGTATACGTGAAACCATGGTTCCTCCTCTCGAAGGACTTATTTTACATTCGAGCGAAAACTTCACCTGAAAATAAATAAATATAGTTGTCTCCCGTCGGTACCAGAGGAACCGTTTTTCCTCGTCCGAAAACATTCCGGAGGAAGTATAGTTTCCCCGGCCAGGCAGTCCGTGGAAGAGTATTAAAAGCCGAGAAATGCAAATTATTCATGCAGCATAAGTCGAGGACGAAACGCGATACGGTTAAAACGAGTTAGGAGCAACTTGAACTCCTCGAGATCCCAGGAACTCCGGGCAGCTCGAAATCGGCCAAAAGTGAACTTCGTTAAACCACTTGGTACCACCTACCCTCGCCTCCCCATCCGTATCATCACGGAGAATGCACCGTTGCATTATGCAGTGTCAATCCTGCGATAAGTGCAATGTTAGAATACCAACAGCTTACTATAGACACTCCGGAGGTAGTTTACCAGATTCAGAGATTAGTATCGTTTGGGATAGATTGAGTTTCCAAGGGAAACGGCCAAGGGATGGACTTCGAGGCGATTACATTGAAAATTCACGGGGACGATTTTCTTCCTTGGAAATTATTCGATTGGTATATAATTAGTTAAACCTTGATCAGATGACCTTCTGCGATCTATTTCGATAACTATTAGTGATACACTTTCATTGAAAAAAAAAAAAAAAATAATCGAATAGAAAATGGAATATGAAAACCATTATACATATAAAGAATGCTATTCCCCTACGTTTGGCAATTTCACGAATGGTGCCCCTATAAAGAAATGAACATGACGCAACAACAGCATTTGCTGAATTATCCAATTCCCCTCTCGCGATCCCTTAATGAGCGCAAAGTTGTTCGAACCACTCCGCGATTAACTCTTCGTTAAACTTAAGACATCCAACTCTGAGATTCCCGATTGGTCTCGATGCACGATTCATCGGATCCCTCTAACTAGAGCCAACTCGGAGCATCTGCAATTGTGGTTTTCCAGAGGCCTCTGGGCTGCGCAGAACGGCGCGGTCTCTATTCGAACGCCGTCGAGAGTCACTCCCGGCGAAACGAACCAGGAATTGAATTAAAATTCTAAGTCGCCGAGAGAAACCGCGGAGCGACCACCCTTTTCGTCTGGCGGCGAAGAGGGTCGAACGCGGCGTCGTTGACACGGGCCGGCATGCAAAGCAGCGAGGAGAAGCACGAGTGCGCAGACAGAGGCGAAGCGAGAGAGTCTGCACTGGCTGAGGAGCCCGGTCGGAGGGGGATGCAAACACTAGGGACGCCAAGGGAAAACGGACGCACAGAGCGAGAGGGGGTGATAGAAACGCAAATGGAATGCATCGACCTGGAAAAGAACTGTGCTTTTTATATCGCAGGTGGAGACAAGGACAGGTGGGCAGAGAGTGCGGTGAAAGGAACTTCGCTATTTGTATCTCCTTTCTAGCAGCCCTTGAGGCGCGCGCCGGCTAAAGCGCCGCATACCTCCGGGGAGAATTCCGTCGTTTGATCTTCCATGTCCAACAATGGCTGCCGCCTCAACGACGGGAATGGATTCTCCACGTTATAACGTGCCTAAACGACAACGAAGCCGCGTTTCGTCGACGACGGCCCCTGGAACCCTCTCAGCGACCAGCCTCTCGTCTGGAGTTCACCCCGACCATCCACCTGTCCGGTAAACTGCACCCTCCGTCGGCCCTCTGTGCGGATCGCGTCGCTTTTGAACTTCAATCGTCCACAGCCACTGGAAACGGCTATCGCGGAAAATGTTGGCTATGAACGCTCGTCATAAACCGACGGACGCGGCTACCTTGTCGAGGGAAAATGTTCATGGGACCTCGAGTGCGGCGAGGCTGGAGGGCTTCAGACATCGAATGGTCCGCACTGCGGTCTGCATGGTTCGAGTACCGAGGAAACGTAGGCGCCTCTTGTAAAATTCAAGATGATCTCGAAATTCAAAAAACATCAAACTTCGTAAGGATCGCTACCTCCTGTGCCTATTTTGTGTACATTAAACTGTAAGTTTGGTGTTTCCAAATATATTTCTCATTGCGAATACACGCACGTGTAAAATTTATTCGTGTACATTTTTATAACGAAACATACTACATATTAAAGTTACCATCGTTTAATGTGTCGTGTTTCGAATCAACTGTATTAAAATCAACGCTCGCCACATTGCTCTCATCTCTTGATCGAATTAAAAAGGAAACCTCGCCGGGACTAACCACCTTATCATCCCTTATACATCTGCTTCGGAAATTGGTAGACATCCTCGTCTGTACGAGTCCAGTCCCAAGCCAGTTGTTATCGAGAGATTTATCGGAGAAGTTGGATACGTTTTCTCCCGACCAGGCATTGTTCCTCATACGAGGGTGAATAAAAAAAAAAAAAAAGGAGAAACAAAAGCCGGCAGATGGTGGAATCTAAGCTTAATCCCGTCGAAAAATCTGGGTTCTTGGCGCGCTAGTACGCTACGAGTATTATGCTATAAATCGACGACGAAACGCGGTTGGCACCGGCGAAATGAGTTTAGGGGAGATCGGTAATGGTCGCATAGATTTTCGAGCGGCTGAGACCTTGGAATCGACCGAGAATGGACTTGGCACGGGGTGCTCCTCGTATGTTAATAACCAAGGAGAGCTATAAGAGCCGTTATAGCTTGAGAGCTTTTCGTGAAAGAGGTTCCTGGTGGTTTAGAGGAATCGGGTGTCACTTTGAAAATTTCTGTCGAGGAGATACGAGCAGCCGGAACATATGCAGTACCGTGTGTAACAGGCGGGTTTAATGAAATTCTGGTCGCTGAGAGCGGCGGAGATTCTGCGTTGAAAAGTAAGTTGGAAACGTTGAACAACATTTCTCCGTGGGAGGGTCTGTTTCCAAGGAACTGATTTTTAATTTCAATCGGACCTCGCGTATCGGTTATCGAAATTCGTTGTTTATGAATGTCCGTTGCCTTTCTGCGGGATGTTTGAAAGTGGTCGTTCTTCGTTAGAGAGATTCGCCGTGGGATTCGATAAAAATACGAATCTTAGACTTGGATCGACTCGACGGAAACGTAGTTTCCAACGTTCGAGGGGCGAGCGCGCGGTGCGTGCGACGCTCGCGCAAAACTGCGGCGCAAAAATGAATAATTCACGGTATCGGAAAGCCAACTTTGCCCGCGACCGTTCAACGTCACGCACGTAAATTGAAATTCCCAACAATCGCTACCGGTTCCCTCCGAAAACGAGCCTCGCGCACGGCGTAAAACGCGATAGCGTTCGATGCGCAAAAAAAAAAAAAAAGAAGAAAAAAACATGGGGGAAGAGGATATAAAAAAAACCGTCGGTAATCAGGAATGACTCTCACAATGGCACGCCGTAAAAACGTGATAAAGGAAAAAAAAAAGGCAGAAACGGAAGAATGACTGCGCCCGTCGGGAAAACAATGCCACGCATCGATCGAACGAATATCCTTTCCGAGGCGAGCGATCAAACCGAGCATCGCGAGATCGCCGTTGAAAAGGCACTAGTGAAACGTGTAGCACTTCATCTCGTATGCCGGACATGGCGCGCAAACACGTTGCCCCTGTACGTCGCAGCCTTTGGCATCCGAGGTATGTACCTATCTATCCTGCGAACGAGTGCGATCCCTCGGAAATTTCGCCTGCTTGGGGAGAAAAACCCGACGTCGGCGCAGAATCACCCCGATGTTAGTTCCGAACGTATCAATTTCGTTGCGTTCGATCGATGAGAAATATTCATATCTCCCTAACTAAACGGTAACTCTTTCTGGAATTTTCGTGGTATCGAGGGCTCGTAGATGAAAGTAAACGTGACGAATTTCACGAGTTTCTTACGAACCACTTCTGAGATACCAGCAGAATCGTGCTGGGACGCGTCGGGTTGTCGGGTGAACTTCTGTACGAAGCAAGGATGTAGGTATTCGTCGGGATGTCGTGGACACGAAAAACGAGCACGAGGCGTCCGATTATTGTAGACGGATGCTCTTTTTATTAGAACTTAATTGAATGCGTGCATCCGGAGTACGGTCTCGAGATTAGATGGCCTCGCCATCGGATGACTCCACCCAGCAGGTGTCTTAGAGATGGGAACATTCGGTATTACGAGAGGTGATGTACTTAACGGATCGATGGATAGGTCTGGTACACTTACCAGGAACAGGGATTTCGTGGTCCAAGTTCTCCTCGTGGCGAATGCGCGGGTAATGATACGAGTCGGCGCGCTTAGTTATGCGTGTTCCACTATTCTCTCGGTGTTCTAAAGCAAAGCGACCGAAAGTAAGAGGTGTGAGCAACGAACGATGTTTCAAGCACTTGAAATCTTAATTTCTTAAGGTAGCTTCGTCACTTATTATTCCAACGGTTCTTCCAATCTCGGCCCAAAAACGAAGAGATTTCGATACTCGCAATTTCTAATTTCCACATTGAAACGCAACAGAGTTTCGCAAATTTTCCACTCGCGATATCGCGATTCGCGTGCTAAAATATCCCGAAAAAAGTGCATCGCGGAGGCCCGTAAAGGCGTTTCGGAACGGAACAAAGACGTTCCCAAGTAGAATATACAAGTTCCTCCTCTAAGCGTATGCCAAATCCGGAGTGTGACAACGCAACAGATTGTTGAAAAGTCCCGAGATGGCATAAATTACGATTCCAGGACGAAAGTAGCTCAACTCGGGCGAACCGGCGAGCATCGGGGAGCGACGTAAGCCGAGGAACGTGCGCCTAAATGGTCTCACGGCTAGTTTGCCTAGAGAGCCACGGATTTCTAGGTCCAGGGTGGCGCGATTGTAACGCTGCGAAAGTACAAACCGCAAACACAATCCTTGGGGCAACAGGAGCGGCAGCTATGTATGCAGGCGTCTCCTCTGGCTCTCTCGTCAGCCTGGCCATTTATCGTGCCCTCCTTCCCAGCGTTCCACGGACTCGCCAACTAATAGAAGACACTCGCTACGTCAGCACGGCCCGGGGAGAAGTTGCCGCAGCTTACCACCGACCTCCAGGCCTTATCCGTCGTGTCTCGGCTTAACTTTTCCCAAGTGCCGCTTGAACCATTCAAATTGTTTCTTTAGGGGACACGAGCACGCCCGCGATAGAGAGATAATGCCCTGATTCTTCGAGCACCGTCGCCGCGGCTACGTGCAGAAGTTGCGAATTCCGCGCGGTGAATCGAGAAGAAATCGTCCACTCGTCCCCTCGGAAAATATTCATAGGCTCCCCTTTTGTGACGCGTGTACCGGGGAGAAGTGCAGCAAGATCATCCGCGTTATGAACATTTGCCGCGGATATCGTGGATCTTGAGAGCACGCCTATCTATCTCGGGGATCTTTGAACATTTTTTCGCGAGAAACCGTGGGGCATGCGAGGTTAAACTTTTGCATGATCAGTCGTTGATACCTCGGTTAGACGAGTGGACATTTTTATATTAATATTCGTAGAGAATTCTCTAAAATTTTATGCTCCTTCCTCGACAACTATAGTTATTAAGAAATAGATTTTAATATAAATTCAAATATTCTGCCCGTTATCCATACAGCCTCGGAAAACTTTACCCGGTCAGACAAGAAGAGATCCCAAAAATGACCTAACCCCGATCTAACAGAGATAAATCGTGACAATCCAATGGAAAGCACTTTAACGTAGCTGAATGATCGAAGATTCCCGTCCCCCATCTCTGACGACACGATCATTTCTTACGCCAAGATTCCCCCCGCTAAATACCTGCTTCCAAGAGCATTACAGGATATCGGGGATAAATTGGAAGAAACCCTCGTCAGCCGAGGCAATCTTTCCTACTTTCCCCGGCTGAAGAATTTGTAAGACCAGGTGCGACCATTCCGTCTAAGGAACTGAAGAATTCCGGAACTGGAGAGGATGGAGTCCCGGATCCCTTCCTTAACAAGCTGATCTTTATCGCGATCCCACGGGTAACCGAAAGCTGAACGGTGTCATCGTCCTCGTTCATCGCCGGGGAAATCCTCCCCCACGGTTTTAACAGCGGGCGTAACGCACTACAGAATTGGGAACGCCAATCCTTGACACCCAGCTCGACATCGAACGTCATCGGAATTAATTTGATGTCTGCCCGGCGTTCATCGAGAATCGACTCGTCGCCGAAATCTCTCGAAATCACGGCTACGCTAAGGTCGATTCGAGCATCGACGAAATTCACGCGTACCGGAGGCAAGAATTTTTGGACCAGCGGACATCCAAGAACACCCGAAGATACGTATGTACGTCGCAAAATTGTCAGGGCAGATCGATATATTAACCACGCGTCATTTCGACGCGGCTTTATCGCATTAATTTGCGATAAAGGTATTACGGTACATTATGGGCTCGTGTAACAGCGCCAGACACGCCAACGTATCGACGGATCTCAACAAAATGGCTCGGAACGGGCTTGCCCAACACGTCAATTCTCGCAAAATTATAATTTCCATGACCGGAACATGTACCGTTCCATGAAACTGGAGACTATGACAGCGGCCACATTCTCTTCGGCATTTTACATCTCGCGTTTAAAATATTTCTAATGTTGCTTAAATACGGAGACATTACTCTGTAATCGCTTCGAATTAATAAAACGAACGTTCTCCAAATCCTTCAGCACGCTTTTAAGCATTTTCAATCTCACTGTATACGTGTAATATTAATCTCTAATGACATCCACCGAACAAGTTGGCCCCAAAGGAACTTAGCCAACGCGACAGTCGTCCTCCGTGAAATTATAATTCCCCTGGAAATAACAAAATCTGCATCGAACTTGCACACGATTGTTGTCGAAGTGGTTCGACTCGTATTTAAAGCCTCTTTAATGCCACCGACGATCCGATGACATTAATCTCTAATAGCTTTCAATGAACAAAATTGGCCTGAAACGTACTTAGCTCAACGAGACAGTCCTCCGTGAAATTATAATTCCTCTAGAATCGATCGAGAGCTACGTTAATCCCTTTGGCGTCCGTTATGTAACCTTCTCCTCGAAATCCTTCGACTTGCGCTTAAAGCATTTTTAATGTCGCTAGCACTTAGTCCCGACGACATTAATCTTTTGAGTAATATGATAGCAATGGGAGTCCGCAGTGCCTGGCAAAGAGATTATATGAGAGAAACGACGATATCAGAACCGCTGGAAGATTGAGCCAGCATGTCAAACAAGTTCCTTTCCTCGGAGGCCAGCAAGAAGATGTGGAGTTGCCTTAGCGCATTTACAGCAGAACCTCGCTTATGCGATGAAAATCATGCTCGAATATACGAACTCGTAGCTGAGCCTAGTGTCCTCTAGCCTTCCATACCTTCTGCTACCTAAACTATGGTCGAGCTTGAAGTAGAACCTATATTAGTAGAATCTACATTAGCAGAACCTCGTATGTCCACACCTCGTTTACGCGAACAAAATCGTGCTCAGCCTCGAATATCTCTAGCCTCCTATCTCTTTGTCCAGTTTGAAGTTTCAGAGGAACAACACAGGTGGTCTTGCTGGGAAGTCGATGACGAATCTCCTCGTTTCATCCCGGCAGTCGTTATTCGCAGCTGGAAGTTAACGACAGCGTTGTGTTAGTTAACGACCGAATATTTAAACCGGAGATTGTTAGATCCACGGCTAATATACTGCGCGCAATAAATCACCGCGGGATCTTCCTAGAAAGTCGATTAATACGACTGGTACTTTTGAAAAAGTCTAGTCTCGGGATTTCAATTTCTTTTTTCTGGTAAAGGCTACGTTCCAACTGCAGGCTTTTTAAAATAAAAAAAAAAAGAAGAAAGAAATAGGCATTTTCAGAAGTCCTCGTCTTGGCCTCCACATTTCAGATGCAAAAGGACCGTGAATTCGACATTGGAGAAAAAAGGGAACTCTTGAACCGATTCCATCGCGATCGAGTTTCTACAACTTATCAGGCCCCCCCCTCGGACGCTATTACCTCGCTGGCGGAAAATTTATGGCGCTCGTTACACGGTGACGTCACGGTCAGGAAACGCGAGTTACGTCGCGCGGGACATTCGCTTCGTCGCTTTTCACCGTCGGCCAGTGTTTCTGGCAAATGGCACGAAATAATAAAGAGCAAACCGCATGTATGAATTTTTATCGCTATTGTCCCGTACTTGCAAGCCGTTCCGCCTGAAATGAACGACGCTAAACGCATGCCTCGCGTTGGATTTGTCCGGTGCTTCTTTATTTATTGTATCGCTTCCGGTTCCTGTGGCTCAGTCGTCCACGTTTCCGGCGCTAGGTCAAACGGTATATTTTTCCGCGAGATGCGTTCAATGGTGGAATAATTTCGCGTTTATCGTCATTTTTTCGTAAAGTTATGTTTCCTTTCGTTTGTTATTTAATCACGTTGCGCCTCTGAAAATCTGCGAAAACGGTACGTTCCGAATCGAATTTTCTCTGGATAAATTCACGTTCGAGACATTATTTATAATTAATTTGTTATGTTTCCCTCTTATCGTCGGAAGAGCACGAGTATCGACGATAGCAAACTTCATTGAGTAAAAGAACATTTTCTCGCATCCTCTGGCGTACTTTCGCATTCGAGGCAAAGTAAGGCGACGAGTTAATTAATTTAAAGTGAACGTCTTAAGAGGTTACCGTAGGGATTGCGAAATTTTTTTGTAGAATAAATATACGTTACAATTAAATTATCGGCTAAGATACTAATAGCGTACGCTCTCGAGATTACGTGGAAACGAAGAACGTTGCTCGATCTAATCAAAAGATAGGGGTTGTTAAAAGCTACTCTCCCGAACAGGTTCTCCTTCGCCTAAACATAAAATATCGTTCCATTCCGAAACGTCTATCGCCCTATAGAAAATTTCCCCATCGTTAGAATAAAAAAAAAAAACTCAAGTACCATTTAACAATAATTACAGATAATACTTCCACGTTTGAAATAGCATAAACCACCTACCAGAACGTAAGAAACAACTTCGCGAAATTCCACTCGAGATCAACTGGAATAATAGGATTCGAGAAGACTCTCGAACGAGCAGATTTCGTGTTTCGCGTTAAAAATATTTACGTACGGAAGCCCCAGTATTTCAACACCAAACGAAACGACCGAACCCGCTAAAATACTCCGGCAATTTTTCTGGTCCTCGTGTAGTATTTGCATCGCGAAAAAAAGCTCAACGCGAATTTGTCCCTCAAACCTCAACCCCCTCTCCCGCGTTATACCGGTTACAAACGCGTGTACTCGCGTAGGAAAAATGACAAAAATGTTTCCACGGGCAAACGGAATTAAAACGCTTCGAGAGCGAGTTACGCGCAGACCTATTACCGCGTAAAAGCTATGAAAAAAAAAATAAAGAACGGAGGATGGGAAGATAATGGCGGCGAGCGTGGCGCAATCCATGCATCAAAATATTTCGAAACGGGTTGAGCCCGTCAGCGGGCGAAGTTTCTGCTCCCCAAACCGCGCAATTTTCCATTTTCCAGGAAACGACGCGCGTCACTCCGGCGAATAAAACTCGTCGACGATGAACGAGTGCCTTCAATTCCCTGGATCGAAATTAAGGCAGGTCCCCCGGTTGTGTCGGGACACGATGAAACGACTCGTTTTTCGGGGGAGGGAAACGCGCGTTTTGGAAACGAATTATCGGGCGGCGAATTCGAATTCTGCCGCGTGGATTTATTAACCCCCTCGCGCTGCGACGATACAAAACGAGGGACGGGTATGTTTCGGTTTGATCGCGACGAGTTTGAGACGATTCGAGAAACTTCAGATTTATTGGAATCTATTGGAACAAGGAAGTATAGCCGGCGATCCGATAATTCAAACGCAAACACACCGCATCGTATACACTACGAATTTTTCGAATCTACTGTCGACTGAGGCTCGGCAAACTTGTCATTTCCAGCGTACATTCTAAGTACTATAATAGCCTAAACGTCCGCCGTTCCATCGCGTAAAACTAAAACGCTGCCATCCCCTCCGAGAGCGGTTGCTTCGTACAAAACACGCCACCGCGTTAATTTCGGATTAGAGCAATCTTTCGCTTCGAAAAGCCCGGCAGGATATAATTTTACGCTGTCGCGGTGCTTGAAGCCGCGGTAAATAAAAACGTCGATTTTTCATCTAAACAAATTAGAAGGCCGCCGCGAACGGAATAAACACGAGACCATCGCGAGAGTCGACGAAAAGCAACGTACGAAGTCTTTGTAAAAGCGCGCGTGGAGGATAAGGAGAGGAGATGATAGGAGAAAAAAGAGAGAATGGGCAGCTTTGCACGCGTCAAATTAAACTAAACGAGTCCCTACATACACACACGTATCTCTGTTCGTCTCCCGCTTCCCCAAACCCTTCTCTCTGGCTTTTCCCAGCGTCGTGGTTTTTCTCTTTTCCTCTCCTTTTTCCTTCCTTTTTATCCTCCTCGTATCTTCGTTGAAACGCGCACCAACACGCGCACACACACGAGCGAGAGCACAGCCTCTCTATGTCGCGTTTAAACGAGATTGCTTTTAATATGCAGTATACTATAATGCTGACTGCACATCCCTCTCCTCTCCTCGTGGCGGGTTTATTCTCTCCGCAGCCAAAAAGCAATTCTTTCAGCAACCCTCTGCTATCGCTCGTCTACGTCGCGCAAAATATAATCAAGCGACATGCGCGACTAAAATCCTCCCTTGTAAATTAACAACGTACCGGAGCAAAAATACCGCGAAAGAAGCGTTACGCGTTTATAACCTGTTCAATGAACTCTCCTAGGGCACACAGCGTCTGCTCTCTCGGCGCGACGCGTTTCACGCGGTGCCACTCGCGATCCGAGTACCGACTGGTTGGGCGTTCGCAGCTTTTCCGAAGGGAGTAATCGAAACGTCGTACACATTTACGACAACGTTACATCGATGCTGTTTTAATAACGCTGTATGTACGTAATTTTTTGAATGTTATTATTCGAGTATTAATTTTTAAATTTCACTGTTCGAACATCATTTTTCGAATACCATTCGAGCACCATTCTTCGAATATCACTATCCCGTAATATTTTTCGAATATTCCTCGAATACGCCTATTCGAAAACTCACGTTCAAACGTCATCTTTCCAACATTATTTCTCGAATTTCGAAGTGAAAATTGCGACTCGAGACGTCGTTGGTGACAAATTCCATCCGCAACTACCGAGCAGAATAAAGTTTCCTCGCAAGCGGCGAGATTTAAAGCGTTTTTCGAGGAAAAAACGCACCGCTGACGGAAACCGTTTTGCATGCACGCAACGCATTAAGCTTAGCGATCCACTGTCGGTATCGATCAAGGAGAAAAGTCGCGTAATGACACCTCGAAGTAACAAAACCGAAGAGAAGTAACAGAAACGCGAGAAGAAGGGAAGTAGAAGAGAACCGCGTCGTCCCAGACGCATCGATTACGAGGGAAGAGATTAAGGAACGCCTGCGAACGGAGAGCTATAATTTAGATGAGATTGTCTCTCGTTGCATTTTCGAAACTCCGCCCTCTGGCTCATGCTCCAGATCGCTGCGCGGATACGGAGCATCGAGGAGGAAATATTTATGAAAATTTACATAAGTAGATCGTACACTGGATCGACAAAAACGTCCTCGTCGCGGATGGAAACCTGCTGGGGATTCGTCGACGAAACACTGTAATTCTCGAGCCGTTCCCTGCGCGTGCAACATTCTAGCTGATGAACTGTTACGAGTTCCGACAGGTGCGCGGGGGTCCGTTCGCGCGACCGGAGGATGCCAGTGCGGAAAATTCGTAACGAATTAATGGGATGGCTTCATTTGCAAAAAAAGGTTTTATCGCTCGGAGAGGCGTTGCCGAGGAAGATTCTTAGGCAATTTGCCGTTGCTTAGGTGAACAAACGTTCACTTCGAGAGTGGCCATAAATATGCAAAACGATCGTCTTCGACAAGTTCGAGTAGCGAAGTAGTCGAGAATCACGGGTGGCTGCTTCACGCATTTTCATGGACGTAATGTGGAAATTGCGTGCTGCGTCATTAAATATCATTCAATATAACATCTGACGCGACGTGAAAATGATCTACCTGGAAATCTGTGTCCACCTGTTATCTACTCTAAAAAAAAAACATGTATTGAAACATTGCACGAGACAGAGCTACGTTCGTAATTGCGTTATGATAGAAATTGTCAAATTTCCTTGAATTTTATTAAAGCGTGTACGTTAATGTTTTCGTTCTCTCGCATGTTTTATTATACTTGGGAAGCACGATGTTATGCCATCGAACGAAGGAGATGTATGGATTACGGATCGGTTAAACTTGGTACAGCGTCGGTGAGTGTTTCGGAGCGTGGGGAAACAAATGCAACGCGAAACAGGATAACGCAATCTTAAGAAGTTCGAATGCCGTGTCAATGGCGGCATACATAATGCAGAGCGATACGGAACCGTGGGGTGGAACTTATAGCACGTGAGACCGGGCTAAAATCGATCGAATTATGCCAAGTTATTCCGACGTAGGATAGATCGAACCGTGCCGCGGATTCGACCTGGTTTTTGGACACGAAGAATTTAACTCTACTCTCAAGTACTCCAAATATTTGGGCTTTAAAAAATAGTCGGAAGGTGGGCTTTACGGAAGACAAACTATCGTCGATCTATTTCTGTTCTCTCGAAGTGGAACGAAACACACATTGAACGAATATAATAACACTGAATGACCGAATAAAAAGTAACGCGTGTATATATGATATTCGTATGGTGATATCGTAAAATAATATTAATATTCAAAATAATAGCAATATTCAAAAAATGTTATTCCAACGCTGACGTTTGAAAATCATATTCTAATAACAGCATTATAAAAATGATATTAAAATAGCAATAATACTTAACGGTACGATATTAAATAATAATATTGTAATAACGATAACCACGATGTTCGAGTAGTAACATTCGAATGGAAGTACTGATATGACTTGCACGCCTATTTAACCAACGGAAAATGCAAAAGAGACCCGTTAGTGTACGATCTAAGCAAAAATTCGTTCGATCGTTTTCCGTTTCATTTAGGGCAAGATCAGTGTAAATTTCAGTCTTCGAGTTCTCCAACAGCTTGCCCGTAAAACTCAAACAGCGATCGTGGATCATCATCTTGGTAAAAAGACTCCGCTCAGCAGGAAAGTAAGACCGCTATTACGAGCCAAAGTTTCATATCCAAGATGATGAAAATCTCATAAGCGGCGCAAGTTAAGTGCAACAGTTGAAACGAACTTTCTTTTGCCTCGCATCGCAAACTTTTCCTTGCTGTTCCACTTTGGCATCTTCGGCCCGTGCCCCTCCCCCGTGAACTCCTCAAACTGTTGAATCGGTCGAAATATGGAGAGAGGAGCAATTTTTCCTCCGTCCTTGAAGATTAAAAACGCCAGCGGCCGTCGAAGCAGCGGTTCGTTCGGTTCGATTTGAATAGCGATGTTCGAGTAGTCGCGCTTCGAGAACAGCGATGTTACGTTTCGAAAAGGAGATTCGAATAGGAGTAGCGGCATTCGAGTTCTAATTTTCGTGTAGGAATATTTCGAAAAATATTATGGAAGGTAAACTGTCCGTAGCCTCACTTTCGATTAAGTACGGAAATTGGATTGAATAAAAGGAACAGTGAACAGTGAAAGGAACAACACGTTAACCCGCTCTAAATGTTTGCGTTTTCGAAAATAATTTAAATTTTCAGATTGATTTTCAGAAACCCAGACTGTACACGATTCGCTCCTTTTTTTCCCGAAAAATCAGATTAAATTGAAATTGAAAAAATTCAACCGGTTTATTAAACACACAAAATGGAACGTTGAAAGAGTTGCAGCAAATATTGTACTATAACTTATCGTGCTTCAAATTGGAATTAAACTCATGTGAAATTTAACTGTACCATTAATCGCTGCAAATTTGTCGCGGTTTTAAAACACGGTTGAAACGGTTAACGTACTTTCGAAAAGAATTGAAAGGTTCACGATCATTTATGTATAAAAATGGGATTGAAACAGGATCGATCGGGTACAAGTATAAATTTCGCATAAAAATAAAAAATTCGAAGCTTAATAGCACACCACGAATCCGCTAAAATGCACTTTGCGTTCGATTGATCGTGCTCGAAGCTTTTTCGAGAATGAAACGAAACCGAGCTTGGAACGACTGTGTTTTGTTCGGAAAGAGAACGTTTAAAGTGTGATGGCGAATACACGATAAAACGAACTACACTTTAGATTCGATTTATCATACTTTAAACTCGAATTGGACTCGAGGGAAATTGAACCGTACCCCCGACTACACCTGATTTGTTCCGACTTTAAAAATAGTCGGGACCGTAAATTGAACCGACGGAGTAAGGCAATTTGCACCCCGTCTCTCTCATTTTCTCGCTAAATGTAAAATGTGATCACGAGTGGCTAAGTGAAATCCACCGGCGTTTCATTGGATAAAGCGGCTGTCTGAAGGGCGACACAAAAAGCATCCAAGACGCTGGTTATGTTCAATAAACAAGACCAGCATCTGGTCCTCAGATGACGCTCGCGGGACGTAAATTTCTCTCGTTACATCTTCCTCTGCCCTCTGTGAGCGCGGTACGCTATAATGATTCCGAACGGGGAAGCACCGAGCTAAAACATGCGTCGAACCCTGGCGCCTATAAGCTTTCGCAACTTACGAATTAAAAATACGATTGGCTAATTATTACCAAGTTGGTAATACCAACGACAAGTGGAGTTCCTCTCGAGCGAGCGTCAGAATCGAATCAATTGTATTGCGGTGACTATTAGCGAAGATCTCCGCCACGTGTACGCGATTGACACGTCTGATTGTTTACGATCTACGATGTATGACTGATTGTGCCTCCTTGGATGCACGACCGCATGTGTCCTCCGCAATGGTAGTGTTTTCCTGCCAACGGTGACGTACGATCAGTCGAAGATGACGTCGCTGACTGATAGCTCAATATACGTCACGGTAAATGTCATTAATTCCAGAGTGATAATTATCTAATTTCTGTTTACTCTATTATCCCTGGATTCCGAGGAATCTGCCTGGAACCACGGTTGAACTAGAATTTGTAACTCGCGCAACGTATCACACAAATTCTGCCGGAACGACTAACCAGATTTCCTCGTTAACGCGTTCCGTGCCACGTGTACCACCGGTGGTACACGCAGACATATTTATTTCATTCACTGAGAACATTTTATGACAAATTTAATTCTGTAAAATATACTTCCACCGAAAGAATGAAGCACAAGTGGTACACGACGTGATAACTCTAAACAAGCTAACTGTTAATTTAATTGGATCTAAATATTATATTTAGTCCGATGATAAAAATGAATCTGATTTCTTTTGAAGTCACAGTCTTTTGAAGGGCTGTTAATATAAACACACGCGGCAAAACTCGAATTCAACCGTTGGGCTGTCGGTTGCGAGACGACCTCGATACATGATGAATGCGGCTGCCTTTCTGAGTCTTCGTAGGGATAGAATAAAATTTCATTTATTGCTTCCACCCATAATCCAACACTACCTACTAATGGATCGATGATGTAACAAAATATTGCGTGAAAATATATCGATCCTTAGTCGAATATCATCGGATGGCCTGATCGGCCAAAAACGGCTCGGCACGGAATGCGTTAAAGCATCAGGAAGCTGATACGGAAATCTCCCAAAGGTTCCACGATTCTGGACATCCGGAAACCTCGAGCTCGTCTCCTGTGCCACCAACAACAGCCATCTGGTGGCTACTACGGGAACCAAAAGAAATTGAGCCAAGTCAACTGCCCAGAGGCGGTGAGAAATCGTTCCGGCAGTGGCCTTGGTACACCTGCGCGAGCCTGGAGAACGGACCCAGCGTCTGTCGCGCAGCATCGCGGCTGGAAACGGAGAAACGAGCGGGGATCGACGACGAAGACCAGGTAGACGTCGGAGGCCATCGGTGTTTTCCAATTAGACCGGACTCGATCGATTATTATGCCGGGAGGAGGCAGCGGACTTGTGCTGCTCGTCTCCGAGTAGCGCGGGACGCGGGTGAAGACGCGGGGAAGGACGCCCCGGAGACGATCCACATTCAGATGCTTTCCCACAGTGTCCGGTAGGCCAAAACAAGCCTGCATCTCCCCACCTCCCGTCATCCGCAGCTCTCGACCTCTTTTATCTCGCTTTCTACCTCCGGTTAGCAGCCTCGACTTCTTCGCCTTGTTTCTCTTATCCTTCGACACCGCTCTCCCGGAGCCACCGGCTCCTCGCTCGCCTGCCACGCTTTTTGCCTCCTCTCCTCAGGATCTGGAAGCGTGGCGGTTCGCTTCTCCCCCACCAGCCAGCCACGTGGCCGTTGCTGGAATGCACGGCTTCGGAGCCTGCGAGTTCCACGTCCCGCGATAGCCTTCATCCAAAATGATGTCTTCATCCGCGCTGTTTCGAAGTTTTCACGGAACCCGACGTCACCGTGATCAATGGTCTACGTCAAAGATACGGTATAAATTTTGTCTCCAAACATCGACGCGTTTTCTCACTGCCTCTTGCTCCCATCTTTGTGGAATAAAAGTTTCCAGTTTCGCGAGTACGGATGCCCATGGAAACTGTAGCTCATAGACCTCCGGAAACTATGTTACAAGTTCCCATCGCAATTCCTTCTTTCCTCCCATTGTTTTCGAGGAAAGTTTTCCTCGCCGAGACACACCTGACGCCAAAGGGCGGTTACACCTGTTCGCTGGGACAGCGCTCGGTGGCGCCAGTCGGGTTGCTCCATTTACAAGAAAACCGACGCGCGACGAGCGGCGCCGATGATCTTTGCCTGTGGAAGCTCTCCGCGAGACGCGAGGTGTCCTACGCGAGGCTATAAAGGACGCCTATAGAATAGATTTTCTCGTGAATATAAATCTCGTATCTCGCGAGATCTTGATCGTTAACGAAACGATCCCTCCTCTTTCGATCGCTGGATACGAATTCCATCCAGGAGCAATCTTCTCGGCTCCCAACTGTACCGAACGGACGAGTTTTTTTCGGACGCGCGACAACGCGCCAGCGCCCCGAGGATCATCGCGCGATTTCTTGGCGAAGAAACAAGTGCCATTACCTTTTTCATTCCCCCGTACTCACCAAATCTGGCTCCGACAGATTGCTTTTATTTCCCGAGTTGAACCTGGCCCTGAAGGGATACCATCATAATAGAACGGAGAGGATACAGGCGGCTGTGACGAAAGAGGTCGACGCTGTTTCGAAAAACGGGCTACTAGAGCACGCGTGACTTTTATCTCGACTTTCTATCATCCCTTGGAATAATCGTAAAAACACTTACCCCGTGTTAGCGGACAGGAATTGTCGACATTGTACGTACCTGCAACAAAATCAAAGAGTACGGTTAGAATCAAATAATGCACCCATACTTAAAAAGAAACAACTCTAATTCTCCTTAATTTCATCTTTCGTCATTGGTCGTATACAATTGCGACAACGAAAACTTGCGAGAGGGTTCTATCTAGCGACACGCCGTGGGATAAATCGTTACGTTCGCGTCTAGCGTTGCGGAGGATTTTGGTAACTTTCGACGACCTGGTCGAAATTTAGAGCTGAACCAGCTCGATTCCCGGTTGATTTCAGGAATTTCAACTGCTCGGGGTAGTTAATGAAAAATTGACGGTTAGGCGAGTTACGCGTGCAACTCGTGTTTACCCCGCGAGGAAACTTGTATCCAGTGTAACGCATTTATTAATAACTCGTTAATGGCGGTGTAGCGACCATATCCAGGCGTGCGAGTCTCATTTCGACGAGGCGCATCGCGTTTCGAGCGCGGAAACTTTCGAAATTGCTCGCGCGGCTTTCCCAGGCGAATTAAATAACAGCGCTGGTTTTCAAAATAATACAATGGGACGTTGTTCGAGTGCAATTAAAGTTTGCCTTCTCTTTACGTGCATATATAAAATTGGACGTATAAAAACACGAGGACGCGACTTCGGGAAGGAATTCAAGAGAGAAATGTCGCGGAAAGCAAACTCGATGCGATAGCAATTTTACCGTGGTAAATAGGAAGACACACTCGGTAACTGAAATTTCCAAACGATTTATATAAACCATTCTCATAGTCGAATTAATAAAGTTAATAAAGTTAATAAAATTAACGAAATTAATCAAATTGATCAACTAGACTGAATGAGTGGTCAGGAGCATGAATCGTGATGGTCACTTTTAGAAAAGAATCTATGGCCGAGAATATAAATATATAATAAATTACTTGATCAAAGTGCATAGTTCGATGGCTAAATCCTGCAATGATTTCCCAGCCGTCGGTGGGACTCCCTTGAATGATAGTTGTAACGTGTGTGGAGTTCTTGCAAAACCAGTCCTACGGGGCGGCCATGCTGAATGAAATTACGACGCTGTTGTATGAGTATCTTCGCAAAACGACGCGCGACTCGCCGTAAAATAAGTCGTTACATGAATGGCTTCCACTGTAGCACAGCAGCGAGTAGTATACGGTTACTCTGCCACCGTATCGAAAGAGAAGAAAATATTTCCAGCGAAAATTCATTCGTACTCGAAGTGGAGTAACCATTCTCAGACGTAAAGTGTTTCTTCGTAATTTTAACGTGTTCAAATTACACTAGAAGTCACCCCTTAGACATAGAACGAGTCTTAATCCCTTTGATGTTATAGTATTACTCTTTCCGATTCGAAAATATCAAAACGATGACTTAAACCCTCCCTATTTTCGCGTAAACTACAACATATCTCGATTTAAATAAAATCCCTCGTACAGAGCTTGCCAAAACAAAGTCCTCTTCTCGCCAACCCTCGTTTGCTACAGCGACGAAGCAGGTACGGTGGACCATTAATTCTAGCAGCCGCTGTAGAGTATCGCACGCAGTATATTTCGCCCGAACGCGTTTTCCTCTCCGTCGAATAAATTCAATCCGTCGAACAAACCGAAGAGCAACGTTCCCTTATTCCCGGCCAGCTTTGGCGCCACTTTCTACCCGCGTCACGCGAATCGTCGGTATACAGCCATTCAACTTTTCATTGGCAACCAGTCCTCGATTCACCCTACTTCACTAAACGAACTGCAGCCGCAGTGACAGCGTGTTACGCAACGTCGAACAGGATCTCTGTCCACGGCGAAAGAGCTTCGCGCAAAGGTATTAATGAGTTTGTCGTGATCTGAATCGTCGATCCCGCGAACAACCGTCGGAGAACTGGATTATAAGTATGCCCCGTTAGCGTGGTCCAGTCGTCTCGATATAAATAGCTCCTCGCAGGGACGCAGCAACCATTCCTTGCGTGGTTCGTTTAATTTTCAGGTACTGCTGCCACATCCGATATTCGACGAGACCGGTAAGGTATGGCAGGACCTCGATTGTCACAGGAAATTTGGGCTGAACGTTTCCGCGATAATCGAGAGGTAGAACCTCGATTGTTGCAGGAAATCGAGGCTGAATATTTTTGTACTAATCGAGATGGCCAATAGAGTGAATAGTAACCCTAATTATACAATGTGTAAGTCAAACTCCTTTTCAGAGAACGCCATCATTTTCTTAGAAAACGATCCTTCGAACCTCCGCAACAAATTATTACCAACGGCACCTTTGCTTCTTTTCGTCGTTTTCCTCCCCCCTTTGAAACTATTGTATTTCTGGCAAAGTGTCCCGGTATCCCAAGGATCGACAAAGTGCGAATCCGGCCCTGTTTCTACTCCGCTCGACAGAGGGAACGAGTTTTGCCGTGATTTTTAGTTTCCAGGATTTACTGCGACGCGGTACGCAATTCCGCTCAGTTTCAATATTTAATGATAACTAATCAACCGAGCAGCTTTCCGGGCGACCTCTACCGGAAAAGCTATCGCTGATTCGAGATCAAATTGCTTAGATGTTTCCGTGATCAGTCCCTTGGACTTTTTTATGCATCATACGTTTAAAGGACTATCGACGTCGAAAGACCTTTTAGAGACTAAACGAAGTTTCCTCGAGAAGCGAAATGTTGCATTATAAATACGTACACGAATAAACTGTACGCTTGTATGCATCTATGACGAAATATCTATTAGGTTGTCCCAAAAGTTTCTTTCGTTTCATTGATAATTGATATATACACAATATTGTATGTTTTATGTTACATTACTGAATTGTGTACGATTCATTTCGCTTCATTACTGTTACAACAGCATCAATGTCTAAGAAATTAGGTTCTCTATTTATATAAACACCGCCACAGAAAATAATTGAATGCAACTCACGAAAGAAACTTTTCGGACAACCTAATATTTGAAAATATCAAACCTGTCATTTAATTTAGACGGATTTTTTTTTTTAGAGATATAGAAGGTACAAATATTTATGACTATAGTTCGTGTTTCGTTTACCTGCGAATAAATTCGACAGTCTATTTCGCTGTACCTCGCTATCCAAAATGATCAAAGTGTCAACGAAAAAAAAACCATCGATCCCCAAGATAACATACGTGACAGCCACTTTGAATCTTGAGATCCAGCGATGAGTGCTTAACGAAAGGTAGAAATCGAGATGCTCGAGTTCGTTGCTGTTGATTTATTGCTCTCCGGTGATTCAATGTTTCCCGATTCAACGAGGCCCATCTATCGTAACGATGCGAGTCGAGATCAGAAATTAACGTTCCGACGAAATGGAAGAGGAAGACAGACGTAGAAGTGTACAGCGGTGCGAGAACACCAGAAACCGATCTCTCACGGTCATCGATTCTCGATCGGAACTTCAGACCTCGTGGAATCTCCATGACAGTCGATATCATGTACTGTTACCTGTGAATGCCAGCAAGGGAGGGAGAGGGGTTGACGAACGTTTCCCCAGGGTGCCTCGAATACGCGGAGGTGCGGCTAGCTGGGCTTCCATTTTCAGAACAAAGGGAGGAAGGTATAGCCCGTCCAAGAGAGAAAGGATCGATTAAGTCGAGTGGATTCTGCCGCCAGTTAACGAACAGAAATCGCACTCTATCCACCGTTCCTGTACATAGGGAACGAAGGGGAAAAGGGGTACAAGGGCCAATAGAGGACTCCTTCAGCCGCGGGAGCTTCTTGCTCGAATGCCTCCGCGAGTCTCCACTTCGTTTTTACTCGCGAACTGTGCAATTTCCACTGCTTCCTCTTCGCTGACACTCGACACCGCGATATCGACGCGATAAAAATTGATTAAACGCGCCAATCGCGATCGGTAGACGTCTTCTGGACGGCTTCGCGTACCAACGGTATACATATATTTCGTAACGTGGACGCTGAGAATGAGTCACGAGGAAACGCGCATCCTCCAGGCTACCTTTTTCGAGGATACGAGCATCTCCAGAAAGGAAATGACAGGTGGGTAGAGGAAGCAGTAAACGTCGTTACCGTTTCTTGCGCGAGCAACGCGTACGGATACGTTGTCGCTATAAATTTTCTGTGACTTCCATCGAAAAAACCGGAGTGCGTTTGCTTAGCAGGATTACGCCGACCGACGTGGCCTCGTACATTCATTTATAACGACTAAAAACAATATAAATATTCTTTTTATCGTATTCTACGAGGTCACGTAGCAGTCTGACTTCTTTGCACGTAACGACATTACAAGATAATATTTGGTAAAAGACCGAGTCGAGCTGCAGAGTACGAAATATACGATAAAACGCTCCGAGAAGTCCAGAGGGATGCTTTTCACCTTAACGAAGACTTTCGATAATCGAATCCACGTGGCGATCCGACGGAGGATAAATTGACGCCACAGTGTCAATAATAATCCATGGTAAATGACACGCAAAGAGGGCCCAGTGTTTTGTTATTATCACATGTCGAGCATAAAACGCGTATACAAATCCCCTTCTCCCGTCTACTCGATTATCCGGGCGTTTCTGTTGCGAGGTATTGTTTCACTGTATCGCAAGTATCGAATATCGCGCGTCAAGCGGACAAATTTATTCGAGTACGTGCTGTTCAGAACTGGTCGCTCGACAGGTGGTATTTTTGAACGTGGATACAGGGGAACTACCTCCAGGGTACACACAGGATTCGGTTGAAAGGATCCTCCCGGAGAGCGGTCTTTCCCGATCGTCGCCGGACGCTTTTCTATCCTTAATGGCCGCCCGTTGAAGGGAAAACCGATTTGGCCTTCGAGAGGGCCCTCCTTCTCTAATTGGTAAATCCCTGGGAAACAATTGAGTCCGCGATTGCTATCGAGCGACCGAGTCGAAAGCGAATTTTCTTTCCCCAGTCTCGAAACGAAACGACTTTAAGGGTGTATCGTGGATTGGCCGCCGGATAAACTGGGGCATCTTTGGAATTCTACGAAACGAAAACCATTTAAGATATTGCCCTCGAACTTTGCCACTGTCGTTGATACGTGATGTTATCAAGGTGGCCACGTTCCTTTCATTTTTTTCCGAGGGAGCTACGACGCACTGGTCGAGTAACTATGCGAGGTACGTAGGAATTCAGGAATCGAAACATATTTTACAGCGGTACGAAAGTACATAGACGCTGAATTAATGATATTTTTATTACGGTTTCGATGGCTCTGACACCTTTACTTTTCCGTGCGAATAACTGGAAGTAACTGTCGAGGAAATATTTCTTTCTTTATTTCCATATATTTTCATTTAGCAACGGAAAAATGATCATGGTAACGTTACGATGAACGAATTTTCTAGTCTCCGTAAATAAAAATTCGTCTTCGTCATCGTGAATATTACAATTGTAAATAAGATGCATAAAATATTAGATAACAGCGATAAAAACAAAAGTCTCAAGTTTCTAATATAAACAGTCTCCTCTTTAAGCCTCGACTTAAATCGAACGATGAGTGAAGTATGTTTAGCGAGAGCCTGCGAAGATTCTACTAACCAATATCGACTCCGCGAATTACATTCGCCATAAATTACTCGAACGACTCGTGAGTAGTGCTGCTTCGAGATGGTTCTTAAATTTTCAGAAGGATATTGCGCATATATTACGGCACGCGTAAACATTTGATGAAACTTACGCTACGGGATGACTACGATCGCGAAAGTGTCAATATCAAGAATTTATCTGCATGGAAAGCTGGGGAGTCTATTTCATGGTTTTCACACTTAAACATTTTACGGCGGCGAGATTCGAGGCTTCCCGTGAGCCAGGGATATCGTTAAAAATTCTATTGTTGCCGGGAGTTTCGTTTTATCGGTAAAAATCATCGCATGATCGCTTCTGGATGACTTTACGACCGTTGTTATCTATATTTGCAGACGTTTCGTTCCGTGTTTGTTCAAACAAATATCCTCGTTTTACCTCGGCGGGTATACGATTATCGTTTTAACATGGAGAATCTAAATTAGCTTGATTTTTAGTGTTATTTAACGTATAAAGTCTTCGAATTTTATTTTTCTGGCGTTATTTATGACCATACCGGGGAATGTTTATGCGTTTATGGTAAGTGGATACATGGGAAAAAATGTACGAGACATGTCTGTATGCAGAAATATACATATAAAATACACGTTGGATTGTTTTGAAGACGAGACAAGCTTTTGATGTAAATATCAATTCTGTTGTCCGTAAAAAATAATTGAAACATAAACAGAAATATGTTTCATCTTTATCTCTGATATTTTATGTATCTTTGCGTTTTCGCGTATTTCCATTGATTTCCCCGCATTTTCATTCGTGGAATCATTCCATCCGTAAACACAGCCGTGTTCGATGTTGCAACTGCATTCGTCATATGCGACTTCCGATGTTATCGCACGGGGTAGCGCTCGAATTGACTGCTCCAGTGCTCCTGGCGTGACATTACTGTAAATCCTTGATTAGCTGGTAGTCAAGATGATTAGTAGGCCAATCAAGTAGACCAATCGAAGTGTAGAGGTAACCATCTCGGGCAATCTGTGTTTTCTCAGATCAATCACTGAAAACGCTGACTTTGCAAATGGCGACGCACAAACGACCTTTACCATTCAACGTTCATCGTTCCTTTTTCTCGTTCCGCTGCTTCTCCGTCCATCTCGAGCCGTGATTTCGCTAATGTATGCATTTAATAACGCGTAGAACAGATTCGACGGTCGGGCTGTGGATTTTCGCGGATCGCTAGAAACTGCAAAATACTGTTCGACTCGTTCTCGTACCGCAGCCGGAAATTGTTATGCGAGACTGTGGATACGCATACCAGTTTAACGAGTATATTTATCGAGCCAGGAATGCATTCACGTATGCTGGGTACCGCTACGATATGGATTGCTGCCACGACAATTTGCGAACGCGTGTTTGTCTGCGGCGAAATCCCTGTTATAACGACTACTTCGATATTAGTTTGATAGATCGATTGGGCGCGACGGGGTAACAATCGGACGGATCGCTCGTTTCGTTTGTAACTTCGAACGATTACCGTCGAATTGGAACCGTCCAAGGATTTGTCTTTTTTAATAGAACCATGTATCCTTTATTTAATATTCTCAAAGCGACGAGATGAATTCAAATTGAATTTCCGAACGAATATTCAAAATGCTGACCATCGCGTCTGCATATGTAAATAAATTCACGAAATCAGAATAATCGCGCTTTCGTTAATTCTGCCGGAGTCGTGTACAAAAGAATTCTTCGTGATGCGCATCGGTTTTACAACAGTGTAATTAAAATGTTACCCTGAGAGAACCTGTAAAAGGACCGTAGGTATCGGTAGCGCTCGTGGCGTGTCCGTTCCGACGAATAAAAATCTTCTCGCGCCGCGATGTCCCATCGAGCCAGCCACCATCCGTGGATAAACGATTTTATTTTGCAAAGCATTTTTTCCCCGTATTTTTTTTTTTTTTGTATCTTCGTTTATTCCATATTTTATTTTTCCATGGTTTTAATTCCGAGATGCTGGGAACGCGCTGGAGCCGAAACTGCGCTGGAATGAAAATGTACGCGCGTGCAGTGTCACGAAAAAAAAGGGAAAAAAGGAAAAAAAAGGGGGGAAAAAATACAGAACAAATTTTTATGGCAGGTGATAGCGACACTTCCTCAATTTTGTATGATAACGTGGAATACTGTTTACTCGTGGCGGTGAACCAATAGCGAGGAGAATAGTATTTTGTTCGTTTTAAACCAGAATAAACTGCGTCCCTGGGTATATTTTAATGATTCGAACAAGGGAGTAACTCTTTTCGTTTCAGGTCTTTGCGCTCGCGGTGTCCTTCGATGGAGGTGCAAATCCGATCTTGATTCTCTTGTCGTATGACGTGGATATATCGCTATCGAAAATGTTAATGTAAAGCATATCGATCTCGATATGTTCGTATCGCGGTTTGCGCACCTGTAATGGGAACGTGTTTTATCGTTAAACGCTCCGCTCGATCTCGGAGCGCCTTCTCATTCGCGACCTGATTTTGTAGAATTTGATTCGACTAGTCCGTCGCTATCTGTGCTAATATATCCAAGCTAGAACGCTCGACTAATTTGTTTTAGACAAAGAATAATTCGTGTACTCTCACTACCTCTTCTATTCTCATTGACATTAAGAAAGTCTCGTCTATTATTTCACGTTAATATCGTTATAGCCGAAATGGAATTAAAGAACGAATATTACGCGATGAATGCAATAAAGAAAACAAACGCAAATACCATTGGTCAATTAAATGAAATCGCTCGTATTTCCCAAGTGCTCCAAACTCGGTTTTGAAAAGGAAAATACTCTTACCAACTGGAATCACCACACGATAATAGACTTCCCTTCGCATTAAACCGAGCCTAGTTAGCCTCGAAGATAGCGGCAAAATCTCTGCAACGAAAAGAGATTGCCCCCGCACGTTCTTGCACCCTAACCACAACGATCAACCAGGCTGCAATTTTCAGCTACAATTTCCCCGCACGCAACGGTGCCTTTTCTTTTTTTTAAATCCATCAAAGGAAAACGGCAAAGACGTCCATCGTCGTCGTATCCGTCATCGTAGTCCATTACCGTCATTGTATCAGCACCCTAATCTGCAAACACCGCTTCGGAACGCTGAAGGGTGCTCTCACGCGATTCACCCTCCCAACCTTTTTTCCACGGAAATCTCCAGCAATTCCGGCAATTCGCGGCGGTGAAAAGGCGAACGTCGACGCTCGCGTGAAAAAGTCACGACCGCTGGCGTCTTCTGTTACTCGTTGAAGGGGACAAAGGGGACGCGAAACGTTTCCGCTCGTCGGAATACGCGAGCGGGTTAACTTGGCCGTTTCGTGCGGCGTGAGATTGGGTTGATAGCCCCGGGGACATACACGGACGAGTTCTCCGGCGAGCAATAGCGCAGCGACGGCCATGAATCTGCCGCTTGATTACGATTCCTCGTACGAATCGATTCTAACAAGGGTACGCGACCGAGCGCAACACGCTGATTTAGATGAAACCGCTCTGTAACTTCCTGCGAACACATTCGACACGCTTTTTTACCTCGTCGGGAATGGAAGGGTACTTTAGGCTCCTCCAATGACAGAAAAGCACGATTACTCGATGGACTCTCTGCGGGTTGGTCGTGCTTTTATTTTATATCGCGCGTGGGATGGTTGTTTATCTGCGGTAGATAGTTTAGGTTCGTTAGAGTGAGTTTGGGTTTGTTGATACGACCGCTATGTTCCGTGTCGAGATGAATAGTTGGATAGGGGGCAAAGTAAGATATAATATACAGAGCAACCAAGCAAAATTACATAGTTCCAGGTTTAATCAATGAGGGGTGAGTCTTCTCGTCTTCTGCGCTCGATGAAAAGTCGGATAGGGGGAGGGGACTGAGAATGAGGAACCGAGCAAAATTTCGTAGTTTAGGTTCAATTAATAAGGATGAGTTGGGGTTTTAGGTGGTATAAGAAATTTCAGGTGTGAATCGTCCGTCGTTTGTAGGGGATTTTTTTCAATTTTTTAAACTTAATCAGTGACCTATAAAGAGTTAAATCCTTCGTAACTGATACTTCCTCGAATCGAGAACCCTGTACTTTTCCTTGGTAGTGTAAAAAGGAGCGCAACCTCTATTCGAAGAAATCTGAAAAATCCCCAGATGGACTCAACGCGACTCGAGCGCTGCTCGTCCCCATCGGCAGCGATCGGATGAATCAGGAGACGCGGGGATGACAAGCGAGGCAGGAGTAGGCACAAGGCGCAAGCCTTGGCCAGGTTGAAAGGAGGAGCGGGCCCGATGAGCAACGATGCAGCACGGTTGCAGGTGCATCGAGCCGGTCGCTCGACGTACGCGTGGCGAGCGACAGGGACAGCCCGGTCCCGGTTCGTTCGCGTTGAACGAGGACAACCGGTCCCCGTTGAACCGAGACAGAGTGGAAGCCGGTTCTGTCGCTGCGGTAGCTTCTCTCCCCACTTATCCCGCTGTTTTCCGATCCTTCCTGCACGGCTGCCAGCCTCGAAACCGCGACAGCCACCCAGCCTCCTTCCAGGCATCTCCCGGTGCACCTTTTGCGCCTGTAGCGGCCGTCCTTTATGTCTGAGCTGCGTGCGTCCCGATCGTAGGGGGGCCCCTTTATGCCTCTGCTGCCAGACGCGGACCACGGTCAGTTTCGAGCCACATTTATGGACGCCTTTGATGACTAGTTTGCCGAGACTTTGGCGCGCTCGTTCGCAGCGGACAGACCGTCGACTTTTCAGAGGCGTGCTTCGATCGAACATCGCTGGATTGTCCCGACGCGCGTTGCGTCGTGAAAAGCCGGGGTACGAGGTCTTGTTCTCGGGGGAAAATCGTGATTACGGCTGGTTTTATTCGTGTTTATGGATTTCTCCCGCGGAGTTGGTAATTTTTGTCTCTCGTTCCAATAAAGGCGTACACCATCCCCGAGTAGAACACGAATACTTACGATGTATTACGATATAGATGTACCTCGAAAGTACCCCTTAGTAGAAAACTTGAACCATGATGCGCAACGAAACCAAAGTTGACGACACCTTTCGTCGGTAGTTGAGAGAGGATGACCTGTGATTGGTGCCTTTAGAATCTGCGTCTTTAACAGAGTGGCAGACAACGGAAGCATCTTCGAGCAGGTTTTCAAACACCTGTCCGATGGCTCCTATTCGAAACAGCTGACTTTCCCTCTAACGATGCCACGGATGAATGGGGGAATTCAAGTGTTGGTGGAACTTTACCTCGATCTGAGAACTTATGCGTCAGGAATCGCAGCCGAGGTCGTTCTGGCGGCGTCGAAACATAGTCTGGAAGATACGGGCTCCTCTCCTAGATGGAGATCAGGCCTAATGAAATTCTACGACGAGATCATCTTTTTACGATTAACGTTCACGGTATTTACGAAGACGGTTTGATGCGCTCCGAATAACTCGCTTCGGTGGATTAAACAGAAGTAATCATTTCGCCATGAAAGGTGATTAAAATACGGTCTTCGAACGAACGCGAAAGTTAAGTAGACACGCGAAACGTCCTTGCATGCGACCGCTCCTATGACGCGCGCAAAAACTAGATCAGGTGGAAATGCGCATTGGTACTGGCAGTTTATGGAAAGATTAACTCGATAAAACCACGTGGAGGAAGTTAGTTAATCAGGAGTATAGCCAGAGTGTAGTATCGAAGCCTTACCAGGCGAAATGGAGAGCATTCGAGAATAGTAGGAACGGTGGATGTGCATTACTAATTCGCAAGCAGTTCTCGAGGAATCATAACGACGTTTCTTTGATTTGTTTGACGAAGATGGGGTCGATGTCTTCGAGGAGGACATTGGATAATCGAGGCACCGAAATGACGAGTCATTCGAGATAGACATCGAAGACCAACTCAGTTTTCAGAAGAATATGAAGGGAAGAAGAATATCGATTTTATCAGTTCGGAGTTTTACTTTTGGTTCGAGGAAGCTGGAAGTAGTTCGAGAAAAACTTGCTTCGAATAGCCGAGCCTCTGAATTCTCAATTGGTTAATTATAAGTAAATAACAGGCGAAGACTTTAACATGGAAACGTAAGGATTTTCTTTAGTATGGTGTCTGACTCTTCGTTCGAGCGTAGGTTCATACCAACAAAATAGATTAGATACAAAATAGAAGTGAGGATGAATCACTCCTGCTGCAATTCTGTTTAATTTCTCGATTGTTTGTTCGAGGGGAACGAGGTCAATGTCTTCGCGACAGAATTTCATCGAATAACCGCGAGATCGAATGCGTGCGTTTGCATACAGCATCTTCCATTTACTCGGCAAACCCTTGGAATGTGGATCGAACGCGTATTTCCTCGGACAACAGGTTCTCCGTACACGTTTCATCGGAATGCTTTATTTTGAGTTCCATGGATCTACTTTCTATCGCGCATTGCGTACCGCGATACGAAAGCTCCCGTTCACCTCGCAATATTTTCGATCAGAGCGGAAACAGGATGCTTCCCCGAGACATATTTTCAAGCCAGAACAGACCTCGCTTCTCGTGAATTATCTACGCTGTATCTTCGACCTATTTTTATTTTCATTTTCATTTTTATTTTTTAAAGATATAAATGAAATCCTTCGTCGCATCCACCATGCATTTCGGACCTTGCACTAAGCGATTACCGTCTACTTTCGTCGCTGCAACATTTTTTAACCAGAAAAAAGATTCAACGATATCGAACACGTACGTACTAGACGAGTCTTTTAAATCGAAACCTCGAACATTTTGAACAGATGTAAGACGATAACTGAAAGATGGAAAAAAGGTCATAGAAACGGGATTGTCCATACGTTTACGATTAAAGTAAACATATTATTTTCCATTTGAAAAGAGAAATATTCTGCGAGTCCCTCTCGAAACAGTGCAACATTCCGACAAGTTTTTTCATACTTCTCCGAATAACCTACCCAGCGTAATCTACCCCGGACTAATTTCCTTTGAAACCTATTTCCCGGAATTCCGTCATTTCACGTCCGAAAATTTTCCATCGAGAACTCGGGATCCTGCGACATTGTAGCGGCTTTTGGCAGCAAGGATTGTCGTGGCAGTAGTTATTTTAAGGGAATCCGGCTTTGTTGGCTCCTCCCGAACCAGCCAGAGCCCTAAATTGCCGTCCTCTTGTAAACAATTGAATGGCTGGCCTGGATCTCGAGTTCCCAAGTTCCCGAGCAATCGTCGACGGTGCCCGTGTACCTTGAAACTGACGACGATACCCGACGGCTCGCGACTTTCCACTTGGAAAACGTCGAGGCTGTTATGGTCGCGCATATCCGTACTGTTTCCACCCTGCCTCGCGATACTGTTACAAGGGACGAATAGTCAGCGTTGTATTTTAATATGCAACGACCCCCCCCCCACCCACCCACCCACCCACCCTCCCTCTGCCATCTCCGTCGAGCGATATTCCTTACGAGCACTGTCTTTCGCCGAGAAGCTGAATTTCATTCGGTGCCGGAATCGTGCTTCGTGGAAATGAAAGTATACGTGAGAGTCTCTCGAAAGTCGAACGCTTCGCGCGTTTTTGGTAGCGTTCCACCAACCCGACGGGAAATTCTTTTATGGTTTGTCGTTAATTGCTGCACGGACGCCTGGGGAAATTAGATCGCCGAGATTTTCGGTCTCGAAACTGTTGAAAATCGTGGTCTACCTCTCGAAAACGGTGCAATTTTGCCTCGAACGGTTTTTTTTTCATAGAAATTATAAACGACGGAGACGTCGAAGATACGCGTACTGTATATTCGTAACTTTTTCTACAGCGATCCCGTCGTCGTAGATGAAATACATTGCGAGGAATCGCGATACGGTTTAGAAATCCATTTTCGAAAAATTCTAATGGATTTCGCCAATCAAATCCTAATGCATTTTTGCAATCGGCGAAAGGGAGAAGGTAGCGCAACCTTACGGAGATATCCATTAACGTCGAAGAAGGGCGAGGTCTAACAGAGTAGCAGAAAGAGTGATCGAAACGGGGGAAGTTCGCGAAACTATGATTCAAACGGATCGCTCCTTACTTCGTTCCTCCGCTAAATTCACCTGTCCCAGGTGAAACGCCGGCTTTCCAGAAAAATATCTCTCCGTGGAACTCGATTTTCCAATGGCACTCACGGCTCCATGGCGTCGGATGTAGTCGTAATGAACCATCCATTATTCCTGAACGCTTTAGCTCCGCTTTATAGATTTCTTTTTACTGTTTCTCTTGCTTACAGGAGCGATATTATTTTATATTTTGTAACGGCACAATTGATGGAAGCTGGACGTTTCTTTTCAAGTATTCATCTTCAATTTAACATTTCCATTACTTCCATATTATCACAGAGTACCCAATCGTTGATTCTATTCTTAATAACAATTACAAGTTCGAAAAGAAATCCCAGTTTTCATTCAAGCGGTTGCGAATGAATCCGAGTTATTCTTCCGTCGATTACTCGCGATTCTCGTCCGGAATAAGAATTCCACCCTCCTCCGGCTTCCACCGACGACGGTTTAAGAGTAACCATCGGCGAGGTGACCAAAGCACGCAATATTTTCCGGGACGTCCTAATAATAATTTTAATTCCGCTCCTATTTCCCCGTTCCACGGTCGCCAAGCGTGCCGAAGGAAACGATGGGAACGCGCGCGTGGTATAATTACTAACGAGAATCACGGAGCAACGTCGATAATATTATTCGGACGGATTTACTCTGGAAAAACAGCGAAATCGAAACACACGCTCCCATTGCGAGGCGCTGTAAATATCAAAGCGAGAGAGATCGTATAAAACTCAAAGAGAAAATATAGACTCCGCGCTCTTGGAATAATAACGTTTATCCGTACTTTTCATATAAATCCTCCCCTCCTCCCCCGCGCCATCCTTTGTCGATCCTTTTTCAAATGTTATGGGCCCGAGGCGCCATCGAATCCGTAATTGGAGATGCCTTTGAAATCCCATGAATTTATAAAGTCGATTCATGCCGTGTTCGGCGTCGACGAAATTAACGAAAATCTCCTTAAAAAAGATTAAAGCACAGTTCGTTCAGAGATTTCCAATCACCCTGTCAGGAGAGAATATTTTATGAAATCGATTGAAACTTCCTAAAAATATTTTCGAATAAGTGCATGTACCTCTCAGAAATAATAGACAAATAATATCCAATCTCTCTTATCCCGCCAAGTGATTATCTCCTCGACGAAAATCGTCGATAATATCCGCGTGTCGATATCGTAAAACAAAACAAAAAAAAACAAAAAAGAAAAAGAGATACGACACAGTGACACACCAGAACGGATTTCAGCGTTCGATCCGCGCAGAGAAATTCCACTGTTATAATTTGATAGCCGGAGACAATTTGATATCGGGTTTGACGGTTTAAAGATCGGATTTTATGAAGGACGCCGAGCACAATAGATTTAATTATCATTTGAAATTTGAATAGGACGCACGAACGAGCGAGTCGACTGGCGGGCGCGGGTGTTTTAACTGAAAATCGAACGCTTATAATCGTTATGTAGGTTTTGATTACAATGTACCATCGATGCGGTGCCGCTGCTTGTTAACCAATGTCGCCGCCAGGTATTATCAATGCATATTTAACGCCGAGCATATTATAACCATTAAATTGTAGTTACTGGTCGTAATCATTGCATTATACCGTTCCGATTAAGATACCCGAAGCTTCGTTATGCGACATTGCACGAGCGACTGAGCTTCGCGGAAGGTGCGAATTGAATTCGGTGGGGATCGCCTATGGCGTTTCCCGAACGGCTGATAAGGAATTAAATTGAAAATACAACGCACAGATAGTTTTTTCAACGGTGCTCGTTATTTGAACAAACGAAGAGTGAAATGAAACTTAATTAAATTAAATTACAGAACAATGTTTTATGTAATAGCTTTCACTTGTTTCAATTTGTTCACTTTCGTTTAATAAATTATGACTCTTCGTCTAGAAATGGATCGAAAATGTGGTATATAATTCTGTCGTGCGAGGCTTCGTTCTCGAGCAGACTCGATTCGAAAATTAGTTGGCTCTGCGTACTCGGTCATCGTGTCTGACTAATACTGGCCGCCTCTACTTGAATTACTACACTGACATCGATATCGGTATAATGTTCGCTCTGGGCGATTGTTCGTGAATATGATTTTGCTGTAATATTAATGTTTCGCGAAATATTTCCTCGATGGATCCAACGCGAAACTGGAAAAGTGGAAAAGTGGAAAGTGAGAAAGTGGAAAAGTGCAAAAAAGTGTAGTGTAAATTGTAAAAGTGGAAAGTGGAAAGTTTAAGGTGCAAAAGTGTAAAGTGCAAAAGTGCAAAGGTGTAAAGTGTAAAGTGCAATCATGCGCATCACTACTATTGATATTTAGAAACAGCCACGCAAGTAGCGACAGCGGGCAGCGGTCAGACACGGTCATCGTACTCCCCACATTTTCATAGCTGATCTTCTCCTGAACAAAACTTTGCATAAAAAAGTATTAAAGTTCAAACTTTCGTCGTTCCCGTTACAAACATATTGTAAGAACACGATTCAACATTTCGCAACGCATCTGGAACCACGCATCCGCGATTGTTCGATTTCCAGCGGTAGAGAAAATCGATTTTTGATCGTCGTCCGTGTCCGTTTCGTCCCTGCGCTGGGTTCTCGGTGAGCACCGAGATCTCTGCTCTGTTAGAACGAGAAATTATTGCCAGAAGGAGTATAAACTCGCGTGGTTCTTTTTAGAAAATACATTTATAGAAAGCTTCTCGAGCACAGAGAAATTTACGAGGCTATTTGAGGGCAGAAATTTATACAGCCGCGGTTTATCGAGGAAAAGAAGCAGCCCGGGATTCAATGGAGCTAAATAATGATTGACGGTGAACGCGGAAATAAAATCTAAACGAACAACGTTCAGAGCGGGGTTCTCGAAACCGCGATCGATCGTATCGTCGATGTAACTCGGAATCGGAACATTATGGAAATCGATTGAAAGCCGTTATCGGCGAAAATACCGATCCTTTTATGCGAACGTTTAAATGTTTCTCGAATTTAAATGGCCGTTTAAATCCTAACAGTACGATTTAAAGTGCTGCGCGTATTAATATTGTATATGATATGTGATAAAGTTTTATATTAAAAGTGCGGGAAAATATATTTTCCGCCGAGTGGCGAAAAGCAAGACTCGATGAGAGTAAAATATTTTGTACGGTGCACGTACGTGTTTCACAATAGGCAACTGGCATTTACGGGCCGCGGATTATCGACCGAGTACTCTACATTACCGACGGAGCAATCTGCATTATCGGCCGATCGCTCCACATTACCGACAGAACAATCTGCATTACCGACCGAGTACTCTACATTATCGACGGAGTAATCTACATTATCGACAGAGTACTCTACATTACCGACAGTGTAATCTGCATTATCGGCCGAGCACTCTACATTACCGGCAGAACAATCTGCATTACCGACCGAGTGCTCTACATTACCGACAGAACAATCTGCATTACCGACCGAGTACTCTACATTACCGACAGAGTAATCTGCATTATCGGCCGATCGATCTGCATTACCGACATAGCAATCTGCATTATCGACCGAGCACTCTACGTTACCGACAGAGCAATCTGCATTATCGGCCGAACACTTTACATTACCGGCAGAGCAATCTGCATTATCGGCCGATCACTCTACATTACCGACAGAGTAATCTGCATTATCGGCCGAGCACTCTACATTTGCGACAGAGTAATTTGCATTATCGACCGAGCACTCTAGGTTATCGACTTTTGCTGATGTATTTGACTTTTGTTGGAGGTCCGTGAAAAGTCTTGTTCCGCGGGACAGGGGGCGTTGAAACTATTTTTCCTAAGCGAAAATGTTGCTCGAGGCTTCGGGGCTATGCTAACATCTATGCTCCACCGGCATACTCGCGCTCTGATTGGTCGGGAGCTTCTGTTTCTGGAATATCTCCTTAACGTAGCCTCGAACTGAATTATCGACAAAGCAATCTGCATTATCGGCCGAGTAATCTGCATTACCGACCGAGTAATCTGCATTACCGACCGAGTAATCTGCATTACCGACCGAGTA